>NC_059169.1:61642304-61816206 GCF_019923935.1 Bubalus bubalis
AGAGTAATATGGAAAAACATACATTACCATTTGTAAAATAGATAGTCAATGGGAATTTGCTGTATGACTCAGGAAGCTCAAATGGGGTTCTGTTGACTATGCCAAGGCCTTTGACTGTGCAGATCACAATAAACTGTGGGAAATTCTTAAAGAAATGGGAATACCAGACCACCTGACCTGCCTCTTGAGAAACAGGTCAGGAAGCAACAGTTAGAACTGGACATGGAACAACAGACTGGTTCCAAATAGGAAAAAGAGTACATCAAGGCTGTATATTGTCACCCTACTTATTTAACTTATATGTAGAGTACATCATGAGAAACGCTGGGCTGGAAGAATCACAAGCTGGAATCAAGATTGCTGGGAGAAATATCAATAACCTCAGACATGCAGATGACACCACCCTTATGGCAGAAAGTGAAAAGGAACTAAAAAGCCTCTTGATGAAAGTGAAAGTGGAGAGTGAAAAAGTTGGCTTAAAGCTCAACATTCAGAAAACGAAGATCATGGCATCTGGTCCCATTACTTCATGGGAAATAGATGGGGAAACAGTGGAAACAGTGTCCGACTTTATTTTTCTGGGTTCCAAAATCACTGCAGATGGTGATTGCAGCCATGAAATTAAAAGACGCTTCCTCCTTGGAAGGAAAGTTATGACCAACCTAGATAGCGTATTCAAAAGCAGAGACATTACTTTGCCAACAAAGGTCTGTCTAGTCAAGGCTATGGTTTTTCCAGTAGTCATGTATGGATGTGAGAGTTGGACTGTGAAGAAAGCTGAGCACTGAAGAATTGATGCTTTTGAACTGTGGTGTTGGAGAAGACTCTTGAGAGTCCCTTGGACTGCAAGGAGATCCAACCAGCCATTCTGAAGGAAATCAGTCCTGGGTGTTCGTTGGAAGGACTGATGCTAAAGCTGAAACTCCAGTACTTTGGCCACCTCATGTGAAGAGTTGACTCATTGGAAAAGACTCTGATGCTGGGAGGGATTGGGGGCAGGAGGAGAAGGGGACGACAGAGGATGAGATGGCTAGATGGCATCACCGACTTGATGGACATGAGTTTGAGTGAACTCAGGGAGTTGGTGATGGACAGGGAGGCCTGGTGTGCTGTGATTCATGGGGTCGCAAAGAGTTGGAGATGACTGAGTGACTGAACTGAACTGAACAACCTAGAGGAGTGGGATGGGGAGGGATGGTCAAGAGCGAGGGAGCACATGTGTACCTGTGGCTGATTCATGTTGATGTTCAACAGAAACCAACACAATACTGTAAAGCTATTATCCTTCAGTTAAAAAAAAACAAAACCCAAAAAACAGTGAGAGAGGCATTAAGATATGTCCAGAAAGCCAGACCAACAAAGGTCTGTCTAGTCAAGGCTATGGTTTTTCCAGTATTCATGTACAGATGTGAGAGTTGGACCATAAAGAAAGCTGAGTGCCAAAGAATTGATGCTTTTGAACTGTGGTGTTGGAGAAGATTCTTGAGAGTCCTGTGGGCTGCAAGGAGATCAAACCAGTCAATCCTAAAGGAAATCAACCCTGAATATTCATTGAAAGGACTGATGCTGAAGCTCCAATACTTTGGCCATGGGTGCGAAGAGCTGACTCTGAAAAAAAAACCTGATGCTGGGAAAGATTGAGGGCTAATGAAGAAGAGGGCAACAGAGGATGAGATGTTTGGATGACGTCACAGACTCAGTCACTATGAGTTTGAGCTAACTCTGGGAACTTTGTGAAGGACAGGGAAGCCTGGTGCGCTGCAGTCCATGAGGGTCGCAAAAAGTTGGACACGACAGCAACTGAACAAGAACAAGAAAACCAGAACATTCCTAAGACGAGAAACAGGAGCAGGTGAATGGAGACGTCTCTGGGGAACAAGGGTCAAGCCAGCTCTTCAGCTGGGAACAGAGGCCTCAATGTGGAAGGAAAGCCCCAAACCTGATCGGAATTTTCTGGTTTCTAGTCCTGCTCTTCAATTTTCTTTATAACCTGGAGCAAGTCACCAAGTCCGTGGAGTCTTATTGTTCTTGTATGTATAGAGAGGGAGTTATTAACACCAGTAGGTTTCAACCTTGGTTACACATTAGAGTCATGTGGGAGCTTTTAAACATCCCCAGACTGATTGAATGTGATTCTCTTGGGGTGGGATCTAGACAGAGGTATTGTTTAAAGCTCCCAGGTGATTAAAATGGAAAGTTAAAACTGTGAAGCAGAAATCTCTGAGCTTGAGAGTATCTCAACAGAAACCTCCAACAAACAGGAACAGAAGAAAACAACAACGGTACCTCTCCAGCTTTATTATTCAAGACAAATGACTAGGGATCATGATTACTGCAATAGAGGATTGAGATTGGGCTCAGCGCCAAATAGGTGAAGAAGGCAGGGTGTCATGGTCATCAAGCAGGGTGAAGGGGGTCAGGAATTTTGGAATTATCAGACCAGGAATGTAAAACAGCTATGATTAATATTCCAAGGACTCTAGTGGATAGAGAAGACAACCTACAAGGACAAATGGGCAGTGTAAGGAGCGAGATGGGAGTCTCAGAAGGAACCTCCAAGAAGTGCTAGAGATCAAAAACACTGGATCAGAAGTGAAGACCGCTTGATGGGCTTTAAGCCCGTCTGTAAAGTAGACTGGACACAGTGCAGGAAAGAATCTAAAATGATGATACGAACGATACTTGCTTATGTCTTTATTAAATTTAATTTTTCTATTATATTGGGGTATAGTTGATTTACAATGTTGTGTTATTTTCAGGTATACAGCAAAGTGATTTGGTTATACAGAAACATAGATCCATTCTTTTCCAGACTCTTTTCCCATGTAAGTTATTACAGAGTATTGAGTAGAGTTCCTTGTGCTATACAGTAGGTCCTTATTGGTTATCTATTTTATATACAGTAGTGTGTATATGTTTGGAGAAGGCAATGGCACCCCACTCCAGTACTCTTGCCTGGAAAATCCCATGGACAGAGGAGCCTGGTAGGCTGCAGTCCACGGGGTCGCTACAAGTCGGACACGACTGAGCGACTTCACTTTCACTTTTCACTTTCATGCATTGGAGAAGGAAATGGCAACCCACTCCAGTGTTCTTGCCTGGAGAATCCCAGGGCCGGGGGAGCCTGGTGGGCTGCCGTCTATGGGGTCGCACAGAGTTGGACACGACTGACGCGACTTAGCAGCAGCAGCAGTGTGTATATGTTAATCTCAAACTATATCCATCCCTCAAACAACCATATAGGAACCTCCCCTCCAACACTTATTAAACCAGTTAGTAAGAATCCCAAACTCCTAATGTATCCCCCCGACCAACCTTTCCCCCTTGGTAACCATAAGTTTGTGTTTAACATCTGTGAATCTGTTTCTGTTTTGTAAATAAGTTCATTTGTATGATTTTTTTTAAGATTCCACATAAAAGTGATATGATATTTGTCTTTCTCTGTCTGACTTTCCTTAATACGAAAATCTCTAGGTTCATCCATGTTGTTGCAAGCGGCATTATTTATTCATTTTTATGCCTGAGTAATATTTCATTGTATATATTTACCACATCATCTCTATTCATTCCTCTGTTAATGGACATTTAGGTACTCTTGCCAGGAAAATCCCATGGACTGAGGAACCTGGTGGGCTGCAGTCCATGGGGTCGCTACAAGTCGGACACGACTGAGCAACTTCACTTTCACTTTTCACTTTCATGCATTGGAGAAGGAAATGGCAACCCACTCCAGTGTTCTTGCCTGGAGAATCTCAGGGCCGGGGGAGCCTGGTGGGCTGCTGTCTATGGGGTCGCACAGAGTCGGACACGACTGAAGCGACTTAGCAGCAGCAGCAGGTTGCTTCCATGTCTTGGCTATTATAAATAATGATGCAGTGAACACCGGGGTGTATGTATTTTTTGAATTATTTTAAGTTTAATTAGGTTCCATTTGTTTATTTTTGTTTTTATTTTCATTACTCTAGGAGGTGGATCCAAAATAGAGAGTGGATCCAGTCTTTCTATTTCTGTCAAGGAGTGTTCTGCCTATATTTTCCTCTAAAAGTTTTATAGTTATCTGGTCTTACATTTAATATGCCAGAGTGCTCTGGCATATTTCAAAATGGTTTCTTTTCTCTTATGACGGGGTCTGCTTGAAGCTTTTTGGTTGGTTAGTTTTTGGCTGCACTGTGTGGCAAGGTCCTGACCAAGGATCGGAGCCGTGCTCCTGCAGTGGAAGCGTGGAGTCTTAACTACTGGACCACCAGCAAGTTTTTTAACTCTCAGAGTTGTCCACCCGAACCTCTGGCAATTCGTGAATTACAGTTCAGGTTTTCTTACCCTGTATTGACTTCCCACTCCAGTACTCTTGCCTGGAAATCCCATGGATGGAGGAGCCTGGTGGGCTACAGTCCATGGGGTTGCAAAGAGTTGGACATGACTGAGTGACTTCACTCACTTTCATTGACTCCTGGGGTGGTTTCCCTTCATGAGCCTCTGCTTGGGAAGGCGAGATGTCCTTCGTTTGTCTGTCTTATCTCTCCAGTTGGGGGCAGCAGTGTGCCCTGTGTCCTACCCTGTCTTATGGATCCCAGAACAACTATTGATTTTTCAGTCTGTTCAGCTTTTTACCTGTTGTTAGGATGGAGCAATGACTTGCTGCCCATCATCACTAAAGAGATAGAGAAAGAAAGGAAAGAGTCAGTGAAATGCTGTAGAGTTTATAAAGCAAACTGTGAGACTGTTGTCAACCCAACTGCAATACAATTGCAAAATACAATCCCTAACATCTCAGCAAAGATGGGCACAATTCATGGAAGATGGGCACAATTAAGGACAGAAATGGTATGGACCTAGCAGAAACAGAAGGTATTAAGAAGAGGTAGCAAGAATACCGCAGAAGGCAATGGCAACCCACTGCAGTACTCGTGCCTGGAGAATCCCAGGGACAGAAGAGCCTGGTGGGCTGCTGTCTATGTGATCGCACAGAGTCGGACACAACTGAAGTGACTTAGCAGCAGCAAGAATACACAGAAGAACTGTATAAAAAAGATCTTCATGACCCAGATAACCATGATGTTGTGATCACTCACCTAGAGCCAGACATCCTGGAATGCGAAGTCAAGTAGGCCTTAGGAAGTATCACTATGAACAAAGCTAGTGGAGGTGATGGAATTCCCGCTGAGCTATTTAAAATCCTAAAAGACGGTGCTGTGAAAGTGCCATGCTCAATATCCCAGCAAATTTGAAAAACCCAGCAGTGGCCCCAGGACTGGAAAAGGTCAGTTTTAATTCCAATCCCAAAGAAAGTAAAAGGTGAAAGTCGCTCAGTCATGTCCACTTCTGCAACACTATGAGTTGTAACCCACCAGGCTCCTCTGTCCATTGAATTCTCCAGTCAAGAATACTGGAGGGGTTGCCATTCCCTTCTCCAGGGGCTCTCTCCAACTGAGGGATCAAACCCAGGTCTCAAAGGCAACGCCAAAATGGCACCCCACTCCAGTACTCTTGCTTGGAAAATCCCATGGACGGAGGAGCCTGGTAGGCTGCAGTCCATGGGGTCGCTACAAGTCGGACACGACTGAGCGACTTCACTTTCACTTTTCACTTTCATGCATTGGAGAAGGAAATGGCAGCCCACTCCAGTGTTCTTGCCTGGAGAATTCCAGGGACGGGGGAGCCCGGTGGGCTGCTGTCTATGGGGTCGCACAGAGTTGGACACGACTGAAGTGACTTAGCAACATGCTAGCAAAGTAATGCTCAAAATTCTCCAAGTGAGACTTCAACAGTCCATGAACTGAGAACTTTGGGATGTTCAAGCTGGATTTAGAAAAGGCAGAGGAACCAGAGATCAAATTACCAATATCTGCTGGATCACAGAAAAAGCAAGAGAATTCCAGAAAAACATCGGCTTCATTGACTACACCAAAGACTTTGACTGTGTGGATCACAAAAAATTGTGGAAAATTCTTCAAGAGCTGGGAATACCAGACCACCTGACCTGCCTCCTGAGGAATCTGTATGCAGGTCAAGAAGCAACAGTTAGAACTGGACATGGAACAGTCCTGGTTCCATTTGGAACAGACTGGTTCCAAACTGAGAAAGGAGAATGTCAAGGCTGTATATTGTCACCCTGCTTATTTAACTTCTATGCAGAGTACATCATACAAAGCCAGGCTGGATGAAGCACAAGCTGGAATCAAGATTGCCAAGAGAAATATCAGTAACCTCAGATATGCAGATGACACCATCCCTATGGCAGAAAGTGAAGAAGAACTAAAGAGCCTCTTGATGAAAGTGAAAGAGGAGAGTGAAAAAGTTGGCTTAAAACTCAGCATTCAGAAAACGAAGATCATGGCATCTGGTCCCATCACTTCATGGGAAATAGATGGGGAAGCAGTGGAAACAGTAAGATACTTTATTTTTGGGGGCTCCAAAATCACGGCAGATGATAACTGCAACCATGAAATTAAAAGACACTTGCTCCTTGGAAGAAAAGCTATGACCAACCTAGACAGCATATTAAAAAGCAGAAGACAGTACTTTGCCAATAAAGGTCCATTTACTCAAAGTTATGGTTTTTCCAGTAGTCATGTATGGATGTGAAAGTTGGACCATAAAGAAAGTTGAGCACCGAAGAACTGATGCTTTTGAACTGTGGTGTGGAGAAGACTCTTGAGAGTCCCTTGGACTGCACAGAGATCAAACTGGTCGATCCTAAAGGAAATCGGTCCTGAATATTCATTGGAAGGACTGATGCTGAAGCTGAAATTCCAGTCCTTTGGCCACCTGATGCGAAGAGCTGACTCATTTGAAAAGACCCTGATGCTGGGAAAGATTAAAGGCAGGAGGAGAGGACAGAGGGTAAGATGGTTGGATGGCATCACTGACTCAATGGACATGAGTTTGAGTAAGCTCTGGGAGTTGGTGATGGACAGGGAGGCCTGGCATGCTGCAGTCTGTGGGGTCACAAGAGTTGGACACCACTGAGTGACTGAACTGAACTGAACATCTCAGCAATCTCTCCAGTCCTGGCAGTAAAGCACAAATCTACAAAGTCCACGAAGGATCATAGCTGTTTATATGATGGACTTTTGAATAGCTGGATCTGGTTCTCTTCAACATCCATCATCCTGATTCACCCTTGTGATTTTGTTAGAGTTAAGTGGAAACTGTGCATGTTTGATGCATGTAAAGATCACTTGGGGGTATCCAGGTGGCTCAGTTGTAAAAATATCTGCCTGCCAAACGGGAGATGCAGGTTTGATCCTTGGATTGGGAAGATTCCCTGGAGGAGGAAATGGCAACCCACTGCAGTATTCTTGCTTGGAGAATCCCATGGACAGAGAAGCCTGATGGGCTGCAGTCCATGGAGTCACAGACAGTTGGATACAACTGAGTGACTGAGCACACACACAAAGATGACTTGCAGTGACGTCTTTAAAAGTCTTTAAGAATATCGTGCTACCATGAATTTATGTTTTTATCCACAATATTTTGAAATGCGAATGACAAGTGAGTATTTTATTTCTGGATGCTGTTACATAATGTCAAGATCATCATAAAATGACTTTGCAAACAGTGAGCGTTCTCCGTGCATTCATAGTGGATGTCTCTTGTTGAATGTCTCTGTAGCCTTCTGTTCATTTTCTTTTCCTTCCAATGAACTCTTTTGTTTCCTTTTCTCCAGTCAGTCGGTGGAGACATTCAGGTATGAAATTCTGTGGATTTTTTTCATTCTGATATTTCTAGCATCCACCTTCATTTGGATACTTGCTGCCGTTGTCCTCTTTGAACTTTTCACTTACATTTTTCCAGTAATCTCTACATGGTTTCCTGGCGTGTGTCCATTCTGAACATCATTTTGATTCGGTCACTTCTCTCTTCAAATACTTTCATGTGTGTCACGGCTCCCCACAGTCAGCTGACATTTGCTGTCAAGTCTCTCTTCTCGGGTCCTCTGGCTTGTTCACCCTCAGCCTTGCTGAACGTTGGAATCAGCACCCACCACCTCTTACCAGGACTCGTGCGATTGTCTGATTGTTTCCATTAGATTATAAAATGCTCTGAGGAAGGGACTGCATCTTAGCTGACTTGTTATTCCCTAGCGTGTATATTAGTTGCTTGAGAAATATTTCTTACATGAATAAATACTTAATGAAAAGGGATAAAAATGCATTATAGATGGTTATTTGAAAAGAGTTCACTTTTTTTTCCCAGTTACTGAGGCTCAGTTGAACTCTATTACCTGGAGTTTTGCCAATCAGACTTCTTTTTAGTAATATTTATAATGATAATTGGTGTTCATAGTGATTACCCCAGGGCTGTACAAAGTCTTGAAACGACTTCTCAGTTATTTAAAAGAAGATCATATTAAGATGTTTGTTTCTAGTTAACAGATTCATTATATGTATCATCATGGATTATCCATTTAAAAATAATTAAAATGCAATTAAAATTCACAATAATATCACACTGAACATTAATCTTCCTTTGATGATTAGTTCATTCAACAAATAATTAGCACACACTAAATATGTACACGTTGATAGAGTTATTAAGCAGGATGTTCTATTTAGTCAGTTCATGTGTATTGGAAATGCCTTGTGCTTCCGCTGTGCTAGATAATGGCTCCCTGTAATTGATGCACAGTGCGGTATCTAATCACTTTTTTCAGTAGCCATTAAACAAAATATGACTCTTTAAAACTAGATTTTAGGGGCTTCCCAGGTGGTGCTAGTGGGGTAAAGAATCCACCTGACAATGCAGGAGATGCAAGAGACGCTGGTTTGATCCCTGGGTGGGGAAGATCCCCTGGGAGAAGGAAATGGCAACCCACCCTAGTATTCTTGCCTGGAGAATCTCATGGACCGAGGAGCCTGGGGGGTTACGGTCTATAGGGTCACAAATAGTCAGACACGACCAAGTGACTAAACAACAACATCATCTATTGACCTATTACCAATTACCATCTAATGGTGGTTACCCATTCAGTACGTAGTGGTAAAGCTGAAAACACCTAATTGTGAATTTCTTTTTAAATTCAGAATTCCTTTTTACCAAATCCTGCTGTTGGCTTATGCTTGGAATACGTGACCAAACATCAGGTGTTTGAAAAGGCTCATCCCAGTTGAAAAAAAAAAAAAGCCAACTTCAGAAAATGCCTGTTCTTTGTCTCTTTGTGTATTACCTTTGAGTGTCGTCCCTTTGGAACTCTGCTGACAGCTGCCGTGTCACCCAGTGGAGCAATCGCAGACATCAAACAAAAGCCATGTGTGTTTCTTGGTTGTATACACGGACACTCACAGCCTGTTTTCAGGTAAACACAGGGCTGATCACATGCCAACTCATGGTCACTCATACACACACACTCACATACCCTCCACACCCTCAGCTGATTCTGCAGTAGCTTCTCCCAGCTGTACTTTCTGAATGACCTTCCTAAACTAGATTCTGTCTCTGCTCCCCTATGGACTCTTTCGGAAAGCAGCAGTGAACATCGTCTATATTTTACCAAAAATTTGTTAGTCAAAGCTAGCCCTTTTGTCCTCTTGGGAACATCCCTGCTGTAAGCTGAGAGACTGAGCCCCGCTTATCTAGAATTGAATAGTAATAATAAACATTTGTCAAGCTTTATCTTTAAAACTAAGCCGTTATCCCTGTTTTATAAATGAAAGAACCGGGGCTTGCAGAGGTTAATTGCCTGCCGAAGGCTCACAGCAGGAAGGTGGAGGATTTGAACAGGCAGGATTATTCCAGAGCTTGCATGCTGAATTATGGTATGGACTGAATTTATTTCCATCATGTGGTGAATGGCTGGAAGAATCCAGAACGTCCCTGGCCTGAGCTAATTAGTCTCAGGGAAAATGAGGGGCTCAGAAGGAGACAGCCACTAATTTAAGTCATTAGTGACCATTTAAAGTTAGGGTTCACATTGGTTTTCTAGAAGAGGTGCCAACTGATTTACAAGAAGAGAGATGATTGTTGGCTTAGAGAGCTGCTGAAAGCCTCTAGTAGGACAGACTGTAAATGGCAGGTTTATGAGACAAATTACTGACTAGATTGGCAATAAAAAGTGCATTAAACACTCCAATCCAAACCACCAGCGGGTGGAAAACCAGAAATCACCATTGCTATGTGTCTGGATTCCCGGGCAGGGCCTGTGTTGAGAAGGGCCCAGCGCTCGGTTTAATGTTCTTCTGTGACTGTCTTAAAATCCCTAATATAATTTTATCTTTGAACTTGTGTTTTGTGAGGAGGCTGATGGGCCAGTGCTCCACGTAGGCCACGGAGATGCGCCAGGCGGCAGGGCACAGAGGTGGGTGGTTGGGGTCCAGTGAACAGTCCGGGCTCCTCATGTTTGGCTCAGGACGCCCATGGTGACTCGGGCAGTTCAGGGTCCTGAGGGAGTGGCCAGGACAGTACAGGGGCCACTTAGTGGCAATAACAGGGACAACAGCAGAAGTGGCAACAGGCAACGCTACAAGTCAGAGGAAATGTTAGAGGAAATATTAGAACAACACTATAAATCCACATTTAAAGTGAACTTCAGACTTATATGAAACACATTTGTACAGACAGTGAAATTTTCTAGAAAAATCATTCCTCAACAATCATCAGTTCTAGATGTAAAAAATGCACATTTTGACAAATTTATCAGAAATTTATCCCAATGTAATATCCCCAAATAATCCCAACAATGTTATCACAGCCTAAACGTTACTCTTCATAGCTCCAGTGAGAGTTGCATAGGCAGAAAGGACCTCAAAATTGAAAACTGTCAAAAAGTATTTATAATCTTGTATTTTTAAGAGCAACCAATATTGCTTTCAAGTATATTTACTAAAAATTAAATTGCTGAAAGTAAAGATTTCGATGATCTAATAAATTTTATAGAAAAGTGAGCCAGAAAAAAGAAATCTTGCAATCAAACTATCACACTAATAAAGTATTATCATGTATTATATAATATTATGACACCAAAATATTATTTTGAAAAAATTTCTAAAATTTAGTTGTTTCTCATGAATCACTATTACCCCTATTACTCTTCTGAAAGTAACAAAATATTTTAAAGGAAAAAATCCTTTTGTTTTAGTACCTTTATATGAGCACATTTCCCTGCTTTTTAAACAAGGGGATTGCATTGTCATTTTGTTACTGACTCCTTCCAGCATGCAGCCCTGCTCCCAGAAGAAAGAGGCGATATTATAGGAGAACAAAGAGGGTAAGGTTTTCTACCCAAAGTCCCAGGTTCCTTTTCATCCTGACAAAAAAAATACAGCCCAAAGCAGAGGTATTGGCCAGCTTGGGACTGGGGTGAGAGTGAGTCGGAGGGACTGGTGAAACTCAGGCACCTGAAGGGCAAGCCTGGCTTTGGAAGCAGTCTGCTTTTTTTCTGGTTGCCACAGCTCGTTAGGTGTGGAGTGACATTGAAGAGGAAGAAAGCCTGAGGAGAACGGATTGGCTTTCTGCTTAGTCACTACTCTGGTAAAAAGTACTGGTATATTTTATGTTTATTTTGATTTTCATCGTCTTTTTCTTCTCTCCGGAATTAGAACTGGTTTACTCAGGGCTCCCCTTGTGGCTCAGCTGGTAAAGAATCCCCCTGCAATGTGGGAGACCTGGGTTCGATTCCTGGGTTGGGAAGATCCCCTGAAGAAGGGAAAGGCTACCCACTCCAGTATTCTGTCCTGGAGAATCCCATGGACAGTATATCCATGGGGTTGCAAAGAGTCAGACACAACTGAGTGAATTTCACTTCACTTTACTCAGGGGAGGGGGATCACCGAAGAGCCAGGTGTCTGACCCTGGGCTTGAGATTTTTACATGAGCCCAGCTTTGCCTTTTATTGCAATGAGACCTTTACAAACCATCCTTCAATTTTCTCATGTGTGGTGGTGAAGGGGCGATGACAGCTGATCCATTTTTGGTGACACTGTTTTGATTCATGCTAAGGAAGCAGCCGTTTTGCCTACTATTATTGCTTTTGTGTTTGTCAGAGCAAATGTCAATACAGGGGAAAAAGACACATACCATGTTGGTATTATTATAAAAGTGCTTTGATTTTGTTGATCCCCTGAAAGAGTCTCAGGGATTCTAGAACTCAGCAGACCACCCTTTGAGAACCACTGTTCCCTGGTGTTGTTTGGAGACCTCCAACAGCTGATGCTAAGCTCTAGCATTCAGAGAGGGGCCAGAAAGCTGAGAGAGGAAAATAAGGGAAACACACAGGACAAGCCCTGACATGAAAGAATTAAAACTTGAACCAAAATATAGAAACATGGAAGAGTAGTCAGTCATATTTTTAAAAGACTTTCTAATGATTTATGAACAAAAAATGCTAATGAACAAATTGAAAGAGAGTAGAAATCAGTGTTGGGACTCGACTTAGTGGCCTACAAACTCAACTGGAAGTAATATTTTTAAACATAGAGCAAAAAATATAAGGAGAAAACAATCATGAGTTAAAAGAAAGACTGTTGGAGGATGTATTTGGAAGAACTAACCTGTGAATCAAAGAAGATCCAGAGAGTAGAAAAGGAACAGATGAAGAAACGGCACTAATTAAACTAATAAAGAAGAAAATGTCCTTGAGATTAAGAAAGATCTGAAGGTGAAACTTGAAGCTACTCACCAAGTTCCAAGCAGAAGGGGCAAGAAAAAGAAAAAGTCCCCCAAGCTTGTCTGGAAAATTCTTCAACTACCAAGAATGAAGAGAAACCGTAGACAGAGATAACCAGCTACTTAAGGAATCAGCCTGCCGTATTGTTTTGTATGAAGCGCCTTAGCTGGAAGATGACACAATGGCAGCAGAGAGAAAAGGACTGCGACCCGGATTCCTGTATCCACTCAAGATGTCTTTCCCCTTTCAGAACAGAGGAGTGCGTGATGTGCAACAATCCAGAAGATACATCTCTCATGCATATCAGTACCAGAGGAGACTACTAGAGGGAGGACTATGTAACCAAATGACTGCCATAGCCAATACTCTGCCACCCTCCACCTGCCCCACCACCAAAGACAGGAGAACATGAGAGAGAGGGGAGCACTCAACAAGGAACATCCATGCATGCTCAGTCACTAAGCCATGTCTGACTCTGCGACCCCATGGACTGCAGCCCATCAAGGTCCCCTGTCCATGGAATTCTCCAGACAAGAATACCTGAGTTTGTTGCCACTTTTTCCTCCAGAGGATCTTCCTAACCCAGGGATCTAACCCTCCTCTCTTGTGTCTCCTGCATCTCCTGCGTTGGCAGGCAGTTTCTTTATCATTGGGCCACCTGGGAAGCCCCAATGCACATACAGTTAAATTTAAGTGGACAGTAATAGACCAGGAATGTATGCTAGCTACTCCAAAGAAGAATTCTTAAAATAGAAAGGAACTATATAAGGGTAGGAGAAGGCAATGGCACCCCACTCCAGTACTCTTGCCTGGAAACTCCCATGGATGCAGGAGCCTGGTGGGCTGCAGTCCATGGGGTCGCTAAGAGTCGGACACGACTGAGGGACTTCACTTTCACTTTTCACTTTCATGCATTGGAGAAGGAAATGGCAACCCACTCCAGTGTTCTTGCCTGGAGAATCCCAGGGCCGGGGGAGCCTGGTGGGCTGCCATCTATGGGGTCGCACAGAGTCGGACACGACTGAAGCGACTTAGCAGCAGCATATAAGGGTAATTCTAATAATAATCTAGGATGAAAAGTACTGAACTATCTCAGAGAAATCTAGAAGTTAGGGGTGAATGGGGAGAAAAGTTATGAAGCAAAGTTTGTGAAAGATTTTATTTTGGTCTGGTTGAGAGCACATTTGAGGAGAACAGCAGTGAAAATATTCTAAAAGGCTGACCTTATTAGTTAAGACTAGCTGAGTGAAGGAAATAAATTAAATCTTTTTTTAAAAAAGAATTACAGAAATATGTGTTTTGTTATGAGGTCCTAGAAAGGGGATGCAAACATTTAAGGTATAGAAAGTTACGAAACAACAGCACTAACAAAATGTAAAAAGACAGTGAAAAGAAACCCAGCACCCCCCCACCCCAATAGCAAAAGAAAAAAGAGGAGACAACAAAGTAAACCAAAGTGAGTAAAAAGTAAACATAAAATTAGAAGGAATAAAATAAACTAGAAAAAAAAAAAAAAAACGAGGATTAAAAACAAGGAAAGAGAAACGCTAACAGCCAGGAGAAGTCTGAGGGGCGTGAGAACTAAATGTAGCGCTATGTCCTGGATGGCATCTTGGGAGAGAAGATGGACATTAGGAAGAAACTAAGGAAATCTGCTTTTGTTTTTAGCTTCAGCAAAAAGTGGAATTACCAGGCTCCAGCAGGTCTCTCGACCCCAAGGACTGGGACGCAGTGGGGCCTCTGATTCACTGATGTGCTCTCATGAACCAGGGTGTTTTCTTTTCATCCGTCTCTCAACTCTGCTTCTTTCTTGAATGTCTGCTTCAAGGCTCATTGATGTGGCAGCCTGGGTTTCCAACCACTGGGTGGAAAACTGCCAGTGATGGTTCCCGATTTGTGTCTCCTCTAATTAACAGGACATTCATCCATTCAGTCAGTCACATAAGAAATATATATTGCATGCTTACTATGTGCCAGGCACTCTGCTGTGTTCAACTATGTTTTGAGGATAAGATAAAGCAAACATTATCCCATCCTCGTGGAGGTTACTAGATAGTAGGATATTTCTTTATTTTTTATACAAATACAAGGTAATGACAAATAAGACAACTTCCAAGAAGAAAACGTTCTTTGTATTATCAGTGTTTCCCAATCGAGTCTAGGGTGTGAAGAAGGACTTCCTGGGGAAAATGACATAAAACTGAGACCTAACTGTAAATACAAGTTACCCAGCCAACTGGGGACATGTGTGATGAACACCTTTATAAAAACTTGAAGACGGGCAAAGGGAGAGAGGTAGAAATTTAGCCTATTTCTCCTAAGCCTATAGCTACTGTGAACAACAAGGAGGAGTCAATAAATTCCTGTTCATTAAACACAGATGGATTTATGTATTGAAGCCTAAAGTACACGCAGTCTTTTAGTGTCCATGTAACATTCACAAACATAGTTGATCATGTTTTTGACCACACAGAAAATCTTAATCTCAGTAAGGTCATTTGGAAATATAGGTAACATCATTGATTTCCTAAGAAAATATAAATTGTTAAAATTCAGTGAAGAAGTAGAAATTTTGAATAGCTCGAGAACCATAGGAGAGATTAGAAAAGAGATTAAAAATCTATTATTGAAGAAGTTAACAGATTTTGAGAATTACATAACTGAACACTATTTAAGCTTAAAGAGCAAACAATTCTGATGTAATTTAAAGACTGTAGAAGAAGACAGACAAGTTCTCATTGTATTATGAGACCAGTCTTATTATTAATACTTTGCTGTTGTTGTTGTTTAGTCATTAAGTCATGTCTGACTCTTTGCGACTCCTAAATGTTCCAGGCTAGCCTTGACTCTAGCCTGACAGGCTCCTCTGTCTTTGGGATTTCCCAGGTAAGAATATTGGAGTGGGTTGCCATTTCCTTCTCCAGGGAATCTTCCCAACCCAGGGATCAAACCTGCGTCTCCTGCATTAGCAGGTGGATTCTTTACCACTGAGCCACCAAGGAAGCTCAATCTTATTGCTATAACATGCTAAAAATAATACTGCAAAAAAATCAATAGTACACTAGATGCAGAAAATTCTAAATGTGATATTAGCTACAATAATCCAGTAATGTATTTTTTTTCTTTCTTTTTTTTTTTTCAGTGTCTCTTTTGCTGTCTCGTATACAGGGTTATTGTTACCATCTTTCTAAATTCCATATATATGCGTTAGTATACTGTATTGGTGTTTTTGTTTCTGGCTTACCTCACTCTGTATAATAGGCTCCAGTTTCATCCACCTCATTAGAACTGATTCAAATGTATTCTTTTTAATGGCTGAGTAATACTCCATTGTGTATATGTACCACCGCTTTCTTATCCATTCATCTGCTGATGGACATCTAGGTTGCTTCCATGTCCTGGCTATTATAAACAGTGCTGCGATGAACATTGGGGTACACGTGTCTCTTTCAATTCTGGTTTCCTCAGTGTGTATGCCCAGCAGTGGGATTGCTGGATCATAAGGCAGGTCTATTTCCAGTTTTTTAAGGAATCTCCACACTGTTCTCCATAGTGGCTGTACTAGTTTGCATTCCCACCAACAGTGTAAAAGGGTTCTCTTTTCTCCACACCCTCTCCAGCATTTATTGCTTGTAGACTTTTGGATCGCAGCCATTCTGACTGGCGTGAAATGGTACCTCATAGTGGTTTTGATTTGCATTTCTCTGATAATGAGTGATGTTGAGCATCTTTTCATGTGTTTGTTAGCCATCTGTATGTCTTCTTTGGAGAAATGTCTCTTTAGTTCTTTGGCCCATTTTTTGATTGGGTCATTTATTTTTCTGGAGTTGAGCTGTAGGAGTTGCTTGTATATTTTTGAGATTAGTTGTTTGTTGCTTCATTTGCTATTATTTTCTCCCATTCTGAAGGCTGTCTTTTCACCTTGCTTATAGTTTCCTTTGTTGTGCAGAAACTTTTAAGTTTAATTAGGTCCCATTTGTTTATTTTTGCTTTGATTTCCAATATTCTGGGAGGTGGGTCATAGAGGATCCTGCTGTGATGTATGTCATAGAGTGTTTTGCCTATGTTCTCCTCTAGGAGTTTTATAGTTTCTGGTCTTACGTTTAGATCTTTAATGCATTTTGAGTTTATTTTTGTGTATGGTGTTAGAAAGTGCTCTAGTTTCATTCTTTTACAAATGGTTGACCAGATTTCCCAGCACCACTTGTTAAAGAGATTGTCTTTAATCCATTGTATATTCTTGCCTCCTTTGTCAAAGATAAGGTGTCCATATGTGCGTGGATTTATCTCTGGGCTTTCTATTTTGTTCCATTGATCTATATTTCTGTCTTTGTGCCAGTACCATACTGTCTTAATAATAATAATCCAGTAATGTATTAACAGACTAATAAACTATGGCCAAGTAGTTTATTGCAAGCATGCAAGGTTGCATTAGTACCAGGAAATCAAGCAATGAGACTCATTACATCAACAGATTAAAGCAGAAACATAAGTGAACATGTCAATAGATGTCAAAAAGCCATCTTGATAAACATTCAGCAGCTATCCTTAATAATAATTTTAGGAAGATATGTACAGGAGGAACTTTTGTAAGTAAGATAAAGTTTATAAAACATTGGCAAGTTTAGCTCAGTCGCTCAGTCATGTCTGACTCTTTGTGACCCCATGGACTGCAGCACGCCAGGCCTCCCTGTCCATCACCAACTCCCAGAGTTTACTCAAACTCATGTCCATTGAGTCAGTGATGCCATCCAACCATCTCATCCTCTGTCATCCCCTTCTCCTCCCGCCTTCAATCTTTCCCAGCATCAGCGTCTTTTCCAATGATTCAGTTCTTCACATCAGGTGGCCAAAGTATGGAGTTTCAGCTTTAGCATCAGTCCTTCCAATGAATATTCAGGACTGATTTCCTTTAGGATGGACTGATTGGATCTCCTTGCAGTCCAAGGGACTCTCAAGAGTCTTCTCCAACACCACAGTTCAAAAGCATCAGTTCTTCAGAACTCAGCTTTCTTTATAGTCCAACTCTCACATCCATACATGACTACTGGAAAAACCATAGCTTTGACTAGATGGACCTTTTTTGGCAAAGTAATGTCTCTTCTTTTTAATATGCTGTCTAGGTTGGTCATAACTTTTCCAAGGAGCAACCATCTTTTAATTTCGTGGCTGTAGTCACCATCTGCAGTGATTTTGGAGCCCAAACAAATAAAGTCTGTCTCTGTTTCCACTGTTTCCCCGTCTATTTGCCATGAAGTGATGGGGCCAGATGCCATGATCGTAGTTTTCTGAATGTTGAGTTTTAAGCCAACTTTTTCACTCTTCTCTTTCACTTTCATCAAGAAGCTCTAGTTCTTTTTCGCTTTCTGCCATAAGGGTGGTGTCATCCACATATCTGAGGTTATTGATATCTTGATTCCAGCTTGTGCTTCTTGCAGCCTAGCATTTCTCATGGTGTACTCTGCATATAAGTTAAATAAGCAGGGTGACAGTATACAGCCTTGACATACTCCTTTCCCAATTTGGAACCAGTCTGTTGTTCCATGTCCAGTTCTAACTGTTGCTTCATTGGCAAATGTGATTCTAAATAGCAGACCATGCAAATCACGTTAATTATTGTCAGGAACTAGATAAGACTGCTTATTCTTGCCGCTATTATTCAACATTATTTTCAAAGTTCTAGCAAACACAGTGAGAAAAGACAGTAAAATAATTTGTCTAAACATTGAAAAAGAAAGGAAAGAACTCTTTTTCTTGATGATACTGTATTCTTGGAAAATCCAAACGACATAAGAAAAAATACTTGAATTGTAACATAGATAGGTATAAAAATACATCAAAGGCAAAAAATGACCTAAACATGAAAATGGGAAAAAATAATCTGTGGTTAAAATAAAATGAAAAGAAATACTGTAAGAGAATAACTGTCCTGGAAACAAGACTCAAATGGAAAATCATACTAACTTCTTAGGTGTATAGGCTGAAAATAACTGAAGTGTTAGAGTTTCTCAAATTCACTATATACATGTATATATAATATTTATATATAAAATTAATTATGATATATACTGCAATTCCAATTAGAATCATATAACATTTCAAAATAATATATAATGATCTTAAAGCTTATTTGGGAGAATAAAAAGCCCCAGAATAAAATGTTTAAAAAAGACTAATGAGTGCAGATATTAATGGCAACTATTAAGTCATTATAATCAAATAAATAAAGCATTAAAAATTATTTTATTGAATTGTAGTTGGATTATCATATTGTATTAATTACTGCTGTACAGCAAAGTAACTCAGTTATACATATATATAGTAATGCTCAAAATTCTCCAAGCCAGGCTTCAGCAATACGTGAACCATGAACTCCAGATGTTCAAGCTGGTTTTAGAAAAGACAGAGGAACCAGAGATCAAATTGCCAACATCTGCTGGATCATCGAAAAAGCAAGAGAGTTCCAGAAAAACATCTATTTCTTCTTTATTGACTATGCCAAAGCCTTTGACTGTGTGGATCACAATAAACTGTGGAAAATTCTGAAAGAGATGGGAATACCAGACCACCTGACCTGCCTCTTGAGAAACCTATATGCAGGTCAGGAAGCAACAGATAGAACTGGACATGGAACAACAGACTGGTTCCAAATAGGAAAAGGAGTACGTCAAGGCTATATATTGTCACCCTGCTTATTGAACTTCTATGCAGAGTTATATGCACCATGAGAAACGCTGGGCTGGAAGAAGCACAAGCTGGAATAAAGATTGCTGGGAGAAATATCAATAACCTCAGATATGCAGATGACACCACCCTTATGGCAGAAAGTGAAGAGGAACTCAAAAGCTTCTTGATGAAGGTGAAAGAGGAGTGTGAAAAAGTTGGCTTAAAGCTCAACATTCAGAAAACGAAGATCATGGCATCTGGTCCCATCACTTCATGGGAAATAGATGGGGAAACAGTGGAAACAGTGTCAGACTTTATTTTTTTGGGCTCCAAAATGACTGCAGATGGCGACTGCAGCCATGAAATTAAAAGACGCTTACTCCTTGAAAGAAAAGTTATGACCAACCTAGACAGCATATTGAAAAGCAGAGAGATTACTTTGCCAACAAAAGTTCGTCTAGTCAAGGCTATGGTTTTTTCAGTGGTCATGTGTGGATGTGAGAGTTGGACTGTGAAGAAAGCTGAGCGCCGAAGAATTGATGCTTTTGAACTGTGGTGTTGGAGAAGGCTCTTGAGAGTCCCCTGGACTGCAAGGAGATCCAACCAGTCCATTCTGAAGGAGATCAGCCCTGGGATTTCTTTGGAAGGAATGATGCTAAAGCTGAAACTCCAGTACTTTGGCCACCTCATGCGAAGTGTTGACTCATTGGAAAAGACTCTGACACTGGGAGGGATTGGGGGCAGGAGGAGACAGGGACGACAGAGGATGAGGTGGCTGGATGGCATCACTGACTCAATGGACGTTGAGTCTGAGTGAACTCTGGGAGTTGGTGATGGACAGGGAGGCCTGGCATGCTGTGGTTCATGGGGTCGCAGAGTCAGACACAACTGACTGACTGAGCTGAACTGAACTGATACACATTATTTTTCATATTATTTTCCATTATGGTTATCACAGGATATTAAATATAATTCCCTGTGCTATATGGTAGGACCTTGTCATTTATCCACTCTGCACATACAGTTTGTGTCTGTGAATCCCGAGCTCCCATTCCCACCCCTCTCCCTTTGGCAACCACCAGTCTATTCTGTTTGCCTCTGATTTTGGTTCTGTTTCATAGGTTCATTTGTTTCATAGTTTAGATTCCACATATAAGTGCTATTGTATGCCACTTGTCCTTATCTTTCTGACTTTCTCTACTTTGTATGATAATCTCTAATTGCATCCATGTTGCTGCAAATAGCATTGTTTCATTCTTTTTAATGGCTGAGTAGTATTCCATTGTATATACATGTAGCATATCTTCTTTATCCTTTCATCCGTTAATGCACATTTAGGTTATTTCCATGTCTTAGCTATTGTAAATAGTGATGCTATGAACATAGGGGTGCATATATCTTCTTGAATTACAGTTTTATCTGACTATAAGGGTATTAGTTTTTAAAATAAATAAAGATGGTAGTGGCATTTGAAGGCAAATACCAATCTAGATCTCACAATATACACTATTTTAATCTATTATGAAGTTGGCATTTCAATTCAGTGGGAGAAGGAAGATACAGGCTCAGCTGACCATCCATCTGGATGAGGATGGAAGTGTACACATCTCTCAGCATTTGTAGAAGTAAGTTCTACAGATAATTGAATTAAAGCAAATAATTAAATGTAAAAATAAATCAATGAATGGATAATGAATAAATTACTTATAGAAAGAAATCTAGGAGCCTATATATACAATGTAGGGTTTGTGGAGATTGTTCTTAAGTAAGACAAAAAACCAAAAGCTATAGAAAATGTAAATAAGGTCAGTGGGAAATTATAAAGTTAAAAATGTATTTGCATCACAGATGATTAAAATAAAGTTAACATCTTTAAAATACTGAGTTCCTACTAAGGAGCAACAGATAATAGAAAATAGATATGAAAGAATAATTTATCCAAAAGTAGGTATAATGGCCATAAACATATGGACACTCAAAATTATCAGTAATCAGGAAATGCAAATTAAAGTAACAATGCATTTTCCCTTTATAACCATGTATTTAATAAAAGCATAATAGAAGGATAATACCATCACTCTCTTAAGAGGTAAGGATGCAGAGGAAAAGGAACTGTCATACTTTGCAAATTAAATGTTAGTTGCAGTATGGCACGGAGAAGGCAATGGCACCCCACTCCAGTACTCTTGCCTGGAAAATCCCATGGATGGAGGAGCCTGGTAGGCTGCAGTCCATGGGGTCTCGAAAAGTCGGACACGACTGAGTGACTTCGCTTTCACTTTTCACTTCCATGCATTGGAGAAGGCAATGGCAACCCACTCCAGTGTTCTTGCCTGGAGAATCCCAGGGACGGCAGAGCCTGGAGGGCTGCCGTCTATGGGGTCGCACAGAGTCGGACACGACTGAAGCGACTTAGCAGCAGCAGCAGCAGTATGGCGATATCTTCTGAAAATAAAAATTCACATACAGTTGGATCTACCAGTCTCATTCCTAAGAAGCTATTCCAAAGAAATGAAAACATAATATAATTTCATAAAAGTATATGGACCATGATGTTTATTAGAGCATTGTTCATACAATTAAAATTCTGAAACAAAGAGAATCTCCATAGAAGAGTGGTTGAATTGATCTTTGAAAGAAACTTTAGAAAAATTTCATAAAAGAGTATGCAGCCATTAAAAAGGATAAATTTTAGCAGAGTATATAGTTGGTTAGGATTCCTATGAAGTATTTTTGAGTGACAAAAGTCTAGTTGTGGAGATGTATGGTATTCTATTTCTGTAAATAATACTAATATACAAGGAAAAAGCATGCCATGTACATATGTGTGTGTGTGTGTGTGTGTGTGTGTGTGAAAATGGAGATGTGTTTACAGCGCTAGGTTGCTAACCCAGGACACTTAGTGTGGTTTAGGAAGAAAGGAAGAAATAAATAAGGGTTTGCGGGCGGGAGGAACTGAACTATTTAAAAAGCCAGCATGATCCCCATTTATGTTCTCTTTGTGGAATAATAAAAGTAAAAGAATGCCAGGCTCCAACAGTCAGGCTTTCAGTCAGTTTTCCTAAGCCCTGACTTTGCTACCTCGCTCTTGTGGCTGCCATTCTGTCAGCAGTTGTGTTCCAGCTGGCGCACTGGGGAGAGTTCTTTTTCATCTCTGCAGCCTAAGTAAACACAGGCGCTTCGCGTTTCTTTATCGTTCCATTTGTCCGGTTGTGTTCCAGCCACAGAGAAAGAGCATTGCGCAGACGTTCTGTTATGCTTGACTTTTTAGTGGACCCGCCAATTGTTGCCCCGACTTCATGGTATTAAATATTTTAACTAAACTAGAAATCTTATACAAGGGAACTTCTGGAGAGCTAAAATTCTCTTAATTCCTGGGGTTACAGCATAGTGGGAAGAGAAGCAGGAATCGAGCCTGTGGAAGGCTTTGCATGATAACTCCTGACGCTGGGAATGCCAGTAAAATCCCTGAGACCAGATCTTCAAGGCCAGCCACTCTGGTAATAAAGAGCATCTGCAGGGGGTGTTACTGACATCTCCAGGGTGGTCCTGCCGTACAGTTACTCCCTCCCTGATTTTCTCCTTCCTGTTGGGTGGTTCCTTCTTCTCTGGGGCCAGCATTATCTCCCTGGTTTCCTTGACTTTTGTCTAATGATCTTTTTGAAGACCCACCATGTCTCCTTACTGATAGATCACATGGTTAGTTTAAACCTTTTGTTGTATTAACTACCCTTTAAGGCAAATGTACTTTTTAAGGACCCTTGATACAGATCTTGGAAGGGAAACTCAGGCTCTCAAAGCTAAATGGATGGGACGATCCAGACCACACTGACTGGTGGAGGGGGGTGGGGTGGGGGGGTGCCCCTTTCTGCTTACGGGAAGGGGAAGTGCTGCGTTGTTTTCCACGACAAATGCTCTCATAGCAGACTCGTACCTCACTGCCTCCTTGCCTGAGTGCCCTGTGATGAACATTGTTTGTGTGTGTTAGAAAACAACTCAATAAATTACTTTGGTGCTCATACTAATGTGGAAAGATGGAGGGTCAAGTCTGAATATTGGGGAATAAACCTTTCATAGTTTGTCCTCAAAGGAAAAAAAAAAAACAAGCCAAACGCCCAAAAAACAAGCTTTAGGAATTTCAGGTTTCTCAGAAACTGCACTTGACATTCTGCTTAGAACTGTTGTGTTCCTGTAGAGATGGGCAATTATGGGGAAAGTATTTCTGGGAGCAGGGCCACATTAAACACCAGCAACAAAAGACTCCCTGTGGGTTTTGCCACTTTGCATGACCACCCCGCCCACCCCACCCCCACCCCCACCCCCACCCCACCCCCACCACCTTAATCTGAATTTCAGAGACATTCAAATACCACTGAGAAGAATGGCTGCCTCAGTTTTAAATATACATACAGCATGATGCTTTGAGCATCTGTTCTTTGAAACCTGCCGGATTTTGAAGCTGTGGTTATTGCGGGGACTCACTGTTTGTGACTCCCAAGATGTCCACTCTTGAGGACTCTACCTTGATCTGTGGGCTCTGATATTTGAGGATCTGCAATCATGCAAATGTTCCCCCAGGAGTGGAAACAGTGATTCTCTAAAGCTCCCAGTGCCCTGCTAGGCACTGCCTGATGTCTCAGTGCTTGGATGCTGGGGGAGACACCGGGTGAAGAGGAGCCGGTGGGATGATGCTTTCGGGGACCTGGAAGCCCTTTCTGAGGCTTTTTCCCCATTCTATATTCTCCCCAATCCCTCTGTTCCCATTTAGAGCTGTGACTCTAATCTGAGGACCAAAACCAGCCTCCCACACTGGGCGAGATCTCCCCCTGACGCTCCACTTTGGGGCAGGAAATCAGTCAGAAGGTTGCTCGTTGGGCATAGAACAGAATTCAACGAGATGGGGGGGCGGGCTGCTGGTGGCCCATGTGTCCTCAGGGAGAGGCCACTGGATGGGGGAGGGAGGCTCTGCAAGCCCACTGCCCCAATGCCATCTTTCCCAGGCAGGCCCATCCGACGGGCATTGCCAGAGTTCGCCCCTGAACTTTCCTCTCTTGTGGTTCCAAGACTGACCAGCTGTCCCTCTGGGCAGAACATTCCTCCTGGTTTTATAGAACTAGCTTCCAGTCCCTTTGAACTGGGAGCCTTTTGGTTGTTTCAAGGTGTCTGTACTGTTCTGTGTGGACCCCTGAGTGTGTTTCTCAATGGTGTTTCCCCGCTGCGTGCTTAAGATCGAAAGGTTCCCCAGTATAGGCCCAGCCCCCCCCATCCCCACGCACTCCCCCCGCCCCCACCGTCTCCCACAGCACTGGAAGGAATGCGATTGATTTTCTTCACCCCTTGCTCCTCTTAATTCAGTCTCTTGACTATGAGGTCCCGGTGAAGATGTGTTCATTTAGTGTGTTTCCCTATTCACAGGAAGGGCTTCCCTGATAGCTCAGTAGGTAAAGAATCCACCTGCAATGCAGGAGACCCTGGTTTGATTTCTGGGTTGGGAAGATCTGGTAGAGAAGGGATAGGTTACCCACACCAGTATTCTTGGGCTTCCCTGGTGGCTCAGGTGGTAAAGAATTGGCCTGCAATGTGGGACACCTGGGTTCAATCCCTGGGTTGGGAAGATCCCCCAGAGAAGGGAATGGCATCCCCACTCCAGTATTCTGGCCTGGAGAATTCCATGGACAGTTCATGGGGTTGCAAAGACCCTCAGCTACAGTCAGCCCCTGACACAGGCAGACTTGGCTCCATGGGTTTGTTCTGATAGTAAGAAAATCAGAGCAAGACCAAGTGAGAGTCTGGAATTGTTCTACCTTGCTTTGGGCATAATTCAGTTCATGTTTCCAACCCTGTGATTGTTTGGACTGTAGATCTGAAATAAACAATGAGTGATTGTTAAAAAAAAAAAAAAAGAACCAGAGCTTGAGTTAATTGAATTCTGTCATTTCCTGTGATCTATTAAAACTTCTATTTTTGCTTAAAGTTTAAAACTGGGACCAACATTTAAAACTGAATGACTTCACACCCACTTAGATGGATAAAGTCCAAAAGATGGACGGTCACAAGTTGACAAGGATGTGGATAAACTGGAATTCTTGTGTTCAGCCACTTTGGAAAATAGCTTGGTAGTTTCTTAAAATGTTAAACAAAGATATACTATGTGGAGCATCAATTCTAGGTAGCTAGTGGAATCACCGGAGAAGGCGATGGCACCCCACTCCAGTACTCTTGACTGGAGAATTCTGGGGACGGGGGAGCCTGGTGGGCTGCCGTCTATGGGGTTGCACAGAGGCGGGCACGACTGAAGTGACTTAGCAGCAGCAGCAGTGGAATCACACTAGCATCTCCCCTCCCCTATGGTCCAGCTCCTAGGTATCTACCCATGAGAAATGAATCACTCTCCGTCATTTCTATCACATTCTATTCCTTAGAAGGAGTCACGGAATATAGCTCACACTCAGGGAGAGGAGAATTAAGCTCCAACTCTTGAAGGCAGGGGTCACATAATTTGTGGACATACTTTTAAACCACTCTCTGAGCCAGGTATGGTTCTACACTTTTCAGGAGGGAGATGTTTACTTTTGGCAAGTTGATGCTGTAAGGAAGAAATATTTATGGTTTCCTTTTGTCTTCAACTGATATAACATCATCCGTGTTAAGCACGGACCCATCCTTTCCTTCTCTTTATTCTTGCACTAAATATGCCTCCCACAAGTCTTCATTGCTGCTGTTTATTTTTTGCTGTCCTCAATACATTCTGAAAGTCTCCACACACGCTGGGTTTCCGACTTCCTGGTGCTGCTGCTAGGTGTTATGCCCGTCTTTTGAATCTGTTCTCGGTGTTTTGGTAATTTTCATGCCATTAGATATTATGATTACCAGGGCCCTTGAGAATGCTGAGATCTTGATCATCTCTTATGGATGTTCCTTCCCAGCAGGCTTGGAAGGCTCTCTGTGCACAGGAACAAAAGCAGAAATGAATCAAAAGATGTCTTGATTAACAGCTGTGCAAATGGCTGAGAATTATAGTCAAGGGCAAGGGCTCCCACTTGCCTCTGAACCTAAACCTTAGGACTGAGCGGGCCCCTCCCACCCCACCACAGGGCTGGCTGGGGATCCATCCGTGTGTCTGGTTGCACTCACCGGGACGGCTGCGTGCACAGAGGAGGGGGCACGGAGGTCTGGTACCACTTGGCAGTGCTGTAATCACGTCCAAACAAGGTCACAGGGCTCAGTGGTCACACTCTCATCCTTCGCCGCCCCCCACCCCCCACCGGCAGGGGCTGTGAGGGGCTGGACAGAGGGGCCTGGCCGGAGAAGGGGTGTGTGTTGTCCCTACGTCGCATGCCCTTCACCGTTTCCAAGCCTGGCCTCTCCAGCAGGCTTGCCATGTAGCTTGCTGTGTAGGCTTAGTGGGCTGCCATTTCCTATTCCAGGGGATCTCCCCAACCCAGGGATCGAACCCACGTCTCTTGTGTCTCCTGCATTGGCAGGCGATTTCTTTACCATCTGTGCCACCAGGAAGCCCTTGTGATGGAGGCTATTTGCAATTATACTCAAAATGTCACTCTTTAGAAGGTCTGCTCAGCCAATCCCTCTGAGTGTTCTCACAGCCAACAGAGCTTCCAGACTTGCACGCCTGGTCCCTGAGTTCATCATCCTGTCCTAGAGGGACCCTCCTCATTAAGGGGAGAAGCAGAGCAAAGTTCAGGTCGCCTGTGCCTCAGTCCTGGTTGGGTGATTTCAGGAAAGTCATGTGTCCTTTCTGCACCTGAACTTACTCCTGTAAAAAATAGAGATAATAGTATCTATTTCACTGGGTTGTGGTGAGGTTGATGCCTGCTATATTGTACATACATGTATTCATGTATGTGAGTATGTATGAAAACTCCTTGTAAACAGCAAGACCCAGATGATGCATGCAGCTGTCATTGTCTTACCACTTTTTACTTAGTGGGAAGTTTATTCCATGTATGGCTGGTGATGATCTGAAGTAGGAAGACAAAGAGCCTATAGCACACAGGGCATCAGAAAGTCCCCAGATGTTTATACTTCTAGGTTTGAAGTTCTGGTTGACTATGGTTCCCTCTCATTAGGCATCAAAATTCCACTCGGAATTCTGTCCTGGGAATCGCCACTGCAGGAGAGTCTCTTCCCCGTTTGCATGGCTCACAGGATGTCACCTTGGGTCTGTTTCCAATCTCTGCATAGCATCTTGACCCTGGAATGTGGGAACATGAGGACGTGTTTGTTTTACACTCCCTAATCCTTGAACACAAATTACAAAGTGTTCTGCCTTCTCAGAGAAAGACTGTCCCCATCTTGTTCTCGTTCAGTTTGGAGAAGCGACAGATGTTGCTGTGTTTATGACTGGTTAAAGTTCCTTCATTTCATGTAAAGGCATGCTAAATGCTTGCTTTGTGATTATCTGAACCCTGAACAGCGATTGTCTGAAAAGTAAACAAGGCAGCCAAACTGCAATACTGCATCACTGCTTTAATGTTCTCTATGCTTCGTACATACGCTGCTGGCTTTATACTGGAACACTGCGAGCTGATAGGAAACTGAGGACACATCTGTTCTCCTTTGCCACTTTCAAGTGTTTTTTTTTTTTTTTTTAATAATTTTATATTTATTTATTTTGTCTTCACTGGGTCTTCGCTGCATGTAGGGCGTGGGCTTCTCACTGTGGGGCACAGGCTCTCGGCACTCAGACTTCAGTAGCTGCAGCCCGTGGGCTCCGTAGGTGTGGCTGCCTCGTGGCATGTGGAATCTTCCCAGATCAAGGATCAAACTTGTGTCCCCTACACTGGCAGGCGGATCTCAATCACTGGACCACCAGGGGAGTCCTCAAGTCTTATTTGAGTCGAACGTTCAGTTTCACGCAGTTCTAGGAGAGGAATCCTATCCTGGAGTACGTGTTTCTTGTGGGTGGGGTCCCAGAGGGTGGCTCCAGTAGATCCCAGTGGTGGGCAGTCTCCTCCCCAGTAACTGCTCTTTGGAGAGCACATTGAATTTCAGACAACTGAATAACTTTATTTCTCCAAAATAACTTGAACGGCCTATCTCTATGGAAGTCGGCACACTCTACCTGTGGCTCAGATAGAATCAATAGCTATGCCCGTTTCATTTTTCTCTGTAGATGAGGGAACTGCAGAGAAACTGGAGGACCATGAGTAAAACCAATGATACCCCCATGTCTCCAGTGGTCTTATTTTTTGGTCCAGTGCTCGCCTTGTCTCCTTGTCTGGCATCAGAGGCTTTCTTTCCTGTTATAAGGATTTCAGACATTAGCAGGTGGGTGGGAGCTACTTTTGGAATGGGCTTCCCTGGTGGCTTAGATGGCAAAGAATCCACCTGAAATGCAGAAGACCTGGGTTGGATCCCTGAATTGGGAAGATCCCCTGGAGAAGGGAATGGCGATAAGGAGGAGCCTGAAATGATACTACCACATTAAAAAAAAAAAAAAAAAGCCTAACCCTGAAAATCACCTGGTCTTGTTCTTAGATGGTTAAAGTGGGTGGGCTTCCTCACCGACTTTTGTCCATTTGGAGTGTGCAGGAATCCAGCCCCCAGAAAGGCAGGGTCCCTTCTCCCTGGCTGGCACCTCTGGATATGGGCGCTGCCTTGGGTCTTCCTTGGGTACAAAGTTCCTGACAAAGCTGTGCATTACAGGATTGAGACAAAGCGGATACTACACACCACTTTGGAAATTTCTTCAGAAGTGCTTGGAAACGAAGGAGTTGGGGGTGGGGTGTCTCAGAGAAGAAAAGATGAGAGATGAGGTTTAGACAGCTTTGAAGTGGTGGAGGGAAGAGAGACGGTGGGGGGAGGGGGTGGTGGAAGGCAGGGGCAGGTGGGAGGAGGCTCCATGGAAGAGCCCTCCTGAATTCAGGCAGAGCTCCCACCCTTGACTGTCTGGGGGCACAGCACCCAAGCCTCCCCAGAGAAGCCGTGACCAGGTGGAGGAACAATCCTGCCCGCTTTAACCACCTAAGAACACCAAGATCAGGTGACTTTCAGGGTTACTTTTTTTTTTTTTTTATGTCGTAGTATCATTTCAGGCTCTTCCTTAGTGCTATTCCCTTCTCCAGGGGATCTTCCCCACTGAGGGATCCAACCTGGGTCTCCTGTATTGAAGCTGGATTCTTTACCATCTGAGCCACCAGGGAAGCCCATTCCAAAAATAGATCCCATCTACCTGCTGATGCCTGAAATCCTTGTAACAGGAAAGCCCCTGATGCCAGACGAGGAGATAAAAGACTTCATTATGCAAATCTCCAGTGGAGCAGCTCCCTCTGAAACTTATTCACATGAAAATGTCCTCAACCAGCTTTCCAGCTGATGGGATGACTGATAACCCACGGAGATGGCGGAGGTGTCTGCCACCCTTGATGTGAGGACAGGCACAGGAAAAGGAAGGTGAGGAAGCCTTCACACAGCTCTGGCACCACTGTGCCCGCAGGAACCTCGTGTGGCTTCCCGAGATGGCTCGGGTTTAGGGCACATCCGTGAGTCCACGGTGTCTTGATCTGGGTCTTAGGGTGGAGCCACACGGCCAGAGCGCAAAGTTCTGGGTCTTCAGCTGGCTGAGTTCCTATTTGTTGTCAGCGCTGGTTGTTCATCACATCCCAAACCTGGGGACCCGGGCATGAGAGTGAGGCGACCTGGGGTCCCTCCGCCCATTCCCTGTGGAAGGTGAGCACCTCTGGGGTCAGGTTTGGGTCAGTGAGCTGGAACCCGAGCCCCTTATGGTTGAAGCTTTAAGTTGCCTCTTACTTGGTCCTTTCCCGGGTGTGTGTGTTGTCTTAGCACACGTGACACCTGGTGTCAGGTGTGCTGTGGGGATCCAGGAAAGCACTCGGGCAGTATCAAGGAGGAATCAAGGGGAGAACTGGGTCTTCTTCAGGAGCGTTCCTCCCAGACTCTCATGCCAGTGTGGGGCCCAGCAGTGCGCTGACAGGTCACGGTCAAGGTCAGCAGGGGTGGTGTGAGGACAGCCAAGCCTGTGAGCTCACAGGCAGGGGGCGCTCCTCTCGAGAACGCCCTTAAGTATCTGGGGGGCCTTGGAGACAGGCTCGGATCTGAACTCAGAACGAGGACTTGATCCTCTAGACCTGAGGGCTGAGCGCTCCCGGGGGGACAGGCAGGCATCCAGCACATCTGCGGTGCTTGCGGGAGGCCCGCCTTCCTCCCCGGGGTGTGGAAGAAGGGGCCCACACCTGCAAGCCTAGTTCTCAGAGGCGCCGTTTCCGCCCGTCACCGTGCTGCTTTCCCCTCACAAGGAATAGGTCTCACATCATTCCCACCGCTGTAATTGTAGCAGCTCCGGTGGAGCCAGACGGAAGATAATCAAACAGTGCGTCCTTTTGAGTAGTTCTTTACTCCAGGCCCTTGGTAAGTGTTTCCCTGACTATCTCATCTGTCTCCTTCCTCTAATTTTATTTTCCTCTGTGGAGCTCCCCTAGTCAATTATTTATCTTGTTTCTTGGCTGTTTTCTCCTGTAGACCATAAGTTCTGTGAGGACAGGGTTTTTTTTTGTTTTTGTTTTTGGTCTGTTTTGTTCACTGATTTTATTCACTGTTTTATTTACTGAATACCTAGAACAGTGTCTGGCACATCTTGAGTTCTCCACGCATACTTGCCGAATGAATGAACTAATCAAACTGTCCTATTTTCTGCAAGCAGATGTTCAGCATTTGCTAATTTCAGAAACAGCCACATTTAACTTCTTGGAAGACCAGCTCATGCGCCATTCTCAGTGCTATGGGAGAGCTGAAGTAGCCACACGCAGAATGTGAGTTATTTCACTAGCCTTGGAATACTCCACACTAGGTTATGACTTCCAGAATGGCTTCTGTCATCTTTATGCCCAGTTTTCAGATGCCCAGTTCATTTTAAATACTTATAGAATGGTGCAGCATAAAGTGTCCTAACAGATGGAGTTTCAGAGCCAAGACGTGGTCCATGTTCCTAAGAGCTCACAGTCTAGTGGGAGAGTTAGATTTATTGCCAAATGACGTGGTTCATGCAATAAGAGTACTATTAAGGAAGCAGGTGGATTTCAGATGGGTGGTCAGCAAAGCCCATGGAACAAATGATGCCCAAATAGGGTTTTGAGAATCGGTAGGCTATCACATGATCAACAAGATGGGCAGAAGGTCCATGCCAACTCAAAGAGATGTGGAAGGGTGGCTTGGTATCACTGGACCATTCTGTGCTTGTCAGGAGAGGCAGGGACCACACAACTGAAGTGAACATGGGTTGTACCTCTAGGAGTGGGTCCTGGTCACTCTCTTAATGTTTCAGATGCATCCTGCTGGTGGCTGGTGGCTGGGCACCGCCACCTGGGCAGTTCAGAGTCGTTGCAAGGTCTGGGTGAACAGACTTACTCCACTTGGCCAGGGTCTGTTTTATCTCTTTATGTTAACTTTCTGAGAAGAAATCAGATGACTGTTTTTTTTTTTTTTGTTGTTGTTGTTGTTGTTTTTGCCAGATATCAAAAGACAGTGAAGTAGAACAGTTTTACACCAAAGAATTTCATGAGGTAGACTCATAATGAAGTTTGAATTCATATACTCTAGGGTCCCTGAAAGACACTGGTTGTGTGTGGCTGCTAGAATGACGACTATGTTCTTCTTTCACAAAGAGGAGGGAAAGGGACAGTGGGAATTCCTCCTTTTGCCTATGAAAGCAAAACTTGCAAGTAATGGGAAAAGGCATGAAGGAGAGGAGCAGAGAGCAGAGTTTGGATCATTTCCATGGAGGCATATGGTCTTTTGGGGCTGCTGTGACTTTTTTAGCCTTAGAGGAGACTGAGAGCTCCTGCTTGCTTAATGAGAGGCTACCTTTGTCATCCTTTAGAAGTAAAGCTTAGAACAAGTACAGTGACCCCTCAGTGTATGCAGGAGATTATTCCAGGACCCCCTTCAAGTACCAAAACCCAGGGATTGCTCAAGTCCTTTACATAAAGAGGTATTATTGTTCATTGTTCAGTCACTCAATTGTGTCCAACTCTTTGCGACCCCATGGAGTGCAGCATGCCAGGTTTCCCAGTCCTTCACTATCTCCCAGAGTTTTAGCTCAAACTCATGTCCATTGAGTCAATGATGCCATCCAACCATCTCATCCTCTGTCGTCCCCTTCTCCTCCTGCCTTCAATGCTTCCCAGCATTGGGGCTTTTCCAGTGAATCGGCTCTTCGCATCAGGTGGCCAAATTATTCGAGCTTCAGCTTCAGCATCAGTCCTTCCAATGAATATTCAGTGTTGTAGTATTTGCATATAACCTACAAACATCCTCCCATATACTTTAAATCATCTCTAGATTATTTATAATACGTAGCACAATGCAAATGATATGTAAATAGTTGTAAATACAATGCAAATGCTATGTAAATAGTTGCCAGTGCACAGCAAATTCAAGTTTCGTTTGGAACTTTCTGAAATTGTTTTTCAATTTTTTTTTTTGGAGTATTTTTGATTCGTGGTTGGTTGAATCCTTGGACACAGAACCCACAGATATGGCGGGCTGACTGTACTGTACAAGGATGGAAAGCCAGAGGCTCAGACTCAGGTTTGGCTACTCTTCATGGTCCAGTGGTGCTGCCATAAGTTGCGTCATCAAGTCTCAATTTCTTGAGCACTCAAACGAAAGGGAATGTAGCTAGAGCTCACAGAATCCTTCATAAAATACTTTAAAGGTGTTCTTACAACTTCCAGATGTTAGAACAGTGAAATGTAAAAGAAATCCCTACCCATCACTATAATGGCTTAGATACAGGTTAAGGCACCCAGACTGTTAGCCTCCCTGGTGGATCAGATAGTGAAGCATCTGCCTACAATGCAGGAGACCCAGGTTCGATCCCTGGGTTGGGAAGATCCCCTGGAGAAGGCAACGGCAACCCATTCCAGTACTCTTGCCTGGATAATCCCATGGATGGAGGAGCATTGTAGGCTACAGTCCATGGGGTGGCAAAGAGTCGGACACAACTGAGCGACTTCACTTCTTCACTTACTATTAGTGAAGCTCTGTAGATAACAATCTATACTTTTATATAAATCTTTACATTTGGGAGAGATTTGACTACAATACAGAGGTGTGAAACTCATGGTGAGCTTTTTTCTTTTCTTTTTTTTTTTTTTTTTTAATTTTATTTTATTTTTAAACTTTACATAACTGTATTAGATTTGCCAAATATCAAAATGAATCCGCCACAGGTATACATGTGTTCCCCATCCTGAACCCTCCTCCCTCCTCCCTCCCCATTCCATCCCTCTGGGTCGTCCCAGTGCACCAGCCCCAAGCATCCAGTATCGTGCATCGAACCTGGACTGGCATCTCATTTCATACATGATATTTACATGTTTCAATGCCATTCTCCCAAATCTTCCCACCCTCTCCCTCTCCCACAGAGTCCATAAGACTGTTCTATACATCAGTGTCTCTTTTGCTGTCTCGTACACAGGGTTACTGTTACCATCTTTCTAAATTCCATATATATGCGTTAGTATACTGTATTGGTGTTTTTCTTTCTGGCTTACTTCACTCTGTATAATAGGCTCCAGTTTCATCCACCTCATTAGAACTGATTCAAATGTATTCTTTTTAATGGCTGAATAATACTCCATTGTGTATATGTACCACAGCTTTCTTATCCATTCATCTGCTGATGGACATCTAGGTTGCTTCCATGTCCTGGCTATTATAAACAGTGCTGCGATGAACATTGGGGTACTCGTGTCTCTTTCCCTTCTGGTTTTCTCAGTGTGTATGCCCAGCAGTGGGATTGCTGGATCATAAGGCATGTCTATTTCCAGTTTTTTAAGGAATCTCCACACTGTTCTCCATAGTGGCTGCACTAGTTTGCATTCCCACCAACAGTGGAAGAGGGTTCCCTTTTCTCCACACCCTCTCCAGCATTTATTACTTGTAGACTTTTGGATTGCAGCCATTCTGACTGGTGTGAAATGGTACCTCATAGTGGTTTTGATTTGCATTTCTCTGATAATGAGTGATGTTGAGCATCTTTTCATGTGTTTGTTAGCCATCTTTATTTTTTAATAGCATGCTACTTTATAGAGAAATCTTCAGGAAGCAGGTTTTCCATTTATATAAAGCATGAAACTCAACATGTATTATAGAGAAAAGAGGGGTATATTGAATGTATATAAATTTATTTGCCTTGGCAATTATTTATTTACAATTGATGATTGATGCCAACAATCGAGGTAAAGATATACATGAGGTATAAATATATTATTTAAAGGCAGTATATTTTATTTCCATTGGCAAGATAACAATGCATAAAATACTGTGGCATTTGACAAACAAGCTTGATGCGTCTTTCTCCTCTTTTTTTTGTTGTTTTTAAGATGCACTGTGCTGTAGGCAGCAGGGGTGTACTTAGTATGTGCATAAAAAATAAAAAGGTAATTTGAAGAGAAGGGGAGTCAGAAATCAAATCACGTTGTTTCTATTCTAAGTGTCCTCGAGATCTCGGCTTCTCAGGGTATGGTCTTTGCCCTGAAGCTGGTTCAGAATCCAGAATCTCAGGCCTGCCTGATCCTGCCAGAATCAGAGGCTCATGGTAACACGATCTCCAGGTGACCCGTGTGCTGCTGAGGCTGGAAAAGCCCTGCTCTGGGTGACAGGACACTGTTCATCCTTGCGCGCCTGTCACACCTCCTGAAAACACGCGGGCCCATCTCTGCAGTGGGACTAGCATTAAGCTACATTAAAATTCACTAACGAGCCTGTCTATGTAATCTGGCATATGTGGTTAAATTTAGGGTGTGAATTTGTTTTGCTCACAGAGCATTGCGCAAATGGAAAACTGTGGGTTTGCCACCACCTTCTTCGGTAGGCAAGGAAACAAAAAAAATTCCTCGATTACAATTCAGACAGTATGATTTTACTTGTACCATCCAGAACTCATTTATAGCATTTTTATTCCTCTCAATAAAAGAATTGCACAATGCTGATAAAAGAAAACATTACAATATAAAAAGAAAACACTCAGTTTTTTTTCCCCTCCAACACCAATTGCTAAATTATGATACCAATCTCTCCCTGAAATCAAACACAATAAATTATCTTCCTCTCTAGAGCTGCTGAATTACAATTAAAAAAAACCCAACTTAAAATCCATCAGCGATTGGTTAAGGATAGTCAATTTGCTTAGTCCATACAATAATAAATAAGGTTCGGTCAAATGCATAGCTAGCTTGACTGACTAATGAAGAAACATGGACTTAACAAACCTGTTTATATTTTCTAAAGCTAATTGAAGAACACAGTTTTGGTCTTAATGTTAGTTTAAAACCCTGTCTTTCAGATTGTAGAACTTTAATGAGTAATATCTTAAGAGCATCATACGTAGCAATATTAGAACTCCCTGAAGCTGTAATGGTCCAGGACTCTTGAGTGACCAGCATCTCCCTTTATCTGGTGTCCAGAGTTAAATTCAGTGCAAGACGTTGTTAAGAAAATGTCAATTAACTGTGACCATTAAATAGGCCACTGGTCAAATAGAATGACATTTAAGAACATTATGCAATGTATCTATGAAACCTCAACAAAACACAGAGGCTCCCTTTGGCTGTGAATATGCCAAGGCTATTCTATTCAGCTCTAATCAGCAGGGAAATACAGGTTCTGTTTCAGTCACTGGAGCTGACTCCAGTGGTCCACGGGCATCTGGCATTTCAGCGAAACTGTATCTGCCGGCCCCATGGCAACTGGTAATATAGTCTTAAATCTGGTAACGACTACTCACCCACTTCTTTGCTTTAAAGAGGACTATTATTTTCCTCGCTTTATCCAATGCCCCACTCTCAGGTTTTGAATGATACAAACTGACAACATGTGAGAACCATTTAATGTGTTTTTCTTTGGTTGGCTAATCTTTGGTAAAACATCAGGGCGGACAACTTGTTTTCACACTTTGGTGTTAGCAGCAGATTCTGCTCAGCTTACAGGGCAGTGGGGACACAGGACCCAGAGAGGCTTGGAAGGAACCGTGTGCCGAAGGGGCTCACCTGATCAGATGCACTCCTTTTCAAAATACGCAATTATATATAAAATTGACTTTGTACATATATACAGTAAAGATAAAGATATACACACATATGTACATACGCTATACATAACATTTATTTACAGTTAATGATAGTGCTTCTTAGAAGCCTTTAAATAGCAAAATTAGGCAATGCACAAGGAATAATCGATTTAATTTTAAGTAACATAGATAAATGTTCTTGATTTTTAAAAATATTATATTAGTAGGGATGTAGCCGTCTCCAGGAAGGCTAGGAAAAGTTCTCAGAAATTCTTGCATCTTCGACATTCCGACTTCTCAGTGCTTCTGCTTTTGAGCAGTAACCTTGTCAATCGGTCTCTCTCTCTCCCTTGCTTCCTCGCGCTCACACTCTCTCCCACAGTTTGCTTCCGCTTCCTCTTCCCTGAGTTTGATGTCACACTTGGGAAAACTCAGATTTTAGTCTCTGGACCCTCAGCAATGAGGGGCTGAAAAGAGTTTCTAATCCTGGCAACTTCCGCCGCACACAGATGTCCAAAGCCTTTATTGTACCATTCTGGGGAGTGACCTCTGTGGGGACAAAAACGGGGAGGGAAGTGGGACAGCCTCTTCCACGTCACAACAGCCTGTCACGGTCACCACGGCGCGCCTGTGCCCTGCTTGTCAGCTCGCCTGCCTTCCCCGAGGGGCTGCTGCTCCGAGGACTGCGAACCTCATTCTGTCAATGGGGGCCTGTGAAAATGCCTTCCTGGCTAAGGATTTGGTCTGTCTTTGCAGCATTCACCAGGTGCTTTCAAATGATAGCGTCCTCTCAGGGACGAGTCTGACTTAATTCAAGAATTTACGGAGAAAACCCAGTTTATATCCACCCAGACCAAGAACTCAGTTTAGCATCATGAATGCATTGAAAAAGGTTGGATTTAAATTAGTTCCTTCTCATAGGAGGGCAACTGGAGGGAGCAGAAAAGGGACAGGCTGGAAAGAAACATAAGAGGACTCGTATTTCCTGAGCATCTGCTATGTGCCAGGCGCCAGTGCTGGCGTTTGCCCCGTGAGAGAAGCACAGTACACGTGGGACAAAACAGAAAATAAAGACGGGCATGGGACCTTCTCCTGAAAGTCAGAATTTTAGCACGGCTGGAACGAGAAGTGAGGGGAATGATTCGTAATCATCGAGACAATGTGTTAATGGTCAGGAGGAGGAAAGGACAGAGCAGTAGGGGTCAGATGGGAAAGAAGGCCCTGTGCCTGCCACCTCCAGGAGCCCACACTCACCTCAGGTCCACCCTGCAGATGTGGGTCAGCCGCGACTTGCCCGAGCCACATGGCTCTATCAAGTACTGGGAGTCCATCACCACAGCGCGCACGCCGCCCATGAGCTGGGCTTCCTCGTGCTCCACGGAGAGGGACACTAGGGTACACATTCCTTTGGGCAAATCGGTTTTCCAGGTCCTGCAGCAAAACAAACCCACACGTGGGAATTACGGCTGAGAGAGAAAGAAAACCCTGAGCATGGCGCTGAGGCTTACGCTGACATTTTCTTGCTCAAATTCCAAGCCCAGTTACTTGGATTCAGCTAATGGTTCTCACAAGTGTGTGTAAAGCTTATACAGTGCGGTTCAAAGCAGGGGTCTCATCCCTCTGACCCAGAGGTCAGAAACGACTTCGCAATTTTTAGAGATTCTTTCCAAATCCCAAACTGAGGCTGCAGAGACTCCTGCACATTCCTGAAGGGCCTGCTGGTCCCACCATTTGGGAATCGGGACTTGCTCATTCAATTCTTTCACCAAACATCTACTGGATGTGCAAGCTATGAGAAGCCACTGAAGACACAAAGGTCCAATCAGGAGGAGAAACAGACCTCCAGAGAGAACTCTGAAACATGCTGACAAGCACAGTGATAAGGCTGTGCAACGAGAACTGAGATCATGCACATGGGAAGGCTTCCTGGAGGAGGTGATGCTCCACTCAAGTCTGAAAGGATACATGAGCTGACGATGCTCAGTTAGAAGAAAACTCGACACATGTGGACTACTAACTGCCTTCAAATCCTTGAGAGGCTCTTGAGTGGGAGAAGAAATAAATACAGTTGATTTGACTCCAGAAAGCAGAGATATGAAGGCGTGTTTCAATCCAGTGCAGAGAAGAGCTGTCTCATAATGTGTACTCTTCAAAAATGGAATGGGCTGTATGAGGAGTAGTGAGCTCATTGTTACTGGAGCTATTCAAGCATAGAAGGGGGTAAGTAAGTGAAGTCGCTCAGTCGTGTCCGACCCTTTGCGACCCTGTGGACTGTAGCCTACCAGGCTTCTCCATCCATGGGATTCTCCAGGCAAGAATACTGGAGTGAGTTACCATGTCCTTCTCCAGGGGATCTTCCCGACCCAGGGACGGAACCCGGGTCTCCCGCATTGGAGGCAGATGCTTTAACCTCTGAGCCACCAGGGAAGATACAGAAGCGGGTACCACTTAGGAAAAGGTTGTAGATGGAAGTCAGGAGCATCTCTGTAGCAACCATTTCTACCACAGGATATGGGTTTGATTATCATAATCTCAGTTATTAAGTCACAAATCCTATCCCCTTGCTTAGTTATCTTATCTATAACTTCATCTTCTTCTACCACACAAGAAACATATTACCAAGAAACTTGGGAATAAGCAAGCCCAACAAATTTCTTAGCAACTTCTCCATGGGTATGACCATTCTCTTTTCATGCATGATGCTATGATTAAGAAATAAGACGGAAAGTTGAATAGATTGTGGGGATAAAATGGAAAAAGGCTTCAGTGACTATCACTGGAACCTCCTGAGGAACTAGAGAAAGGGATGAAGTGAGACATGAACATGGTAATCCTGAAAGGAGACCATCCATGGCACTTTCTACCTCTTGTATCATAACCATAAGGAATTCCTGCTACAAGCAACATGTCTGGTTCATTATTCATCTTCTTGGGTGTCGAGTTCTCTTCCCTCAGCTTCATGGTCCACCCACCTTCTCCTTCAAGTCTTGGATCAAATATCAACACAGTGAGACTCTGCTCTGACCCTCTATCTTATGTATCACCCTAAGATAAGTAACCCCTTCATGGATCACAGCCTTGTGAGAGCTGGGCGATAAAGAAGGCTGAGCACCAAAGAACTGATGTTTTTGAATTGTGGTGCTGGAGAAGACTCTTAAGAGTCCCTTGGACTATAAGGAGATCAAACCAGTCAATCCTAAAGGAACTCAACCCTGAATATTCATTGGAAAGATTGATGCTGAAACTGAAGCTCCAATACTTCGGCCATCTAATGTGAAGAGCAACTCAACAGAAAAGACCCTGATGCTGAGAAAGATTGAGGGCGGGAGGAGAAGGGGGTGGCAGAGGATGAGATGATTAGATAGCACCACCGACTCAATGGACATGAATCTGAGCAAACTCCGGGAGACAGTGAAGGACAGGAGAGCCTAGTAAGCTGCAGTCCATGGAGTCACAGAGTCAGAAACGACTTAGTGACTGAACAACAACAGAAAAGAAATCCTAGTCCCCTTGCTTATTCTTTATTGACTCTTCCTAATAAAATATAAATCTCAACAGAGCAGGACTGTGGTCTGTTCACAGCAGTATCTTGAGTCTCCAACAGTGCCTGGCACAAGGCCGGGATGGAATGGGACTCTAAAAATGGCAGGCAGGTGGCACTGCAGGAAGAGTGGGAGGAGGGCTGTTCCATGAATGGACTCTGGCCCTCAGCCTCCTCTAAGGGGAGTGGAGAGTGGACCATGGTGGGGCTCTAACCCACCAGTTCCCAGGGCTGCCATCCTGGAACTATTTGACTTCTTGCTGGCAGCAGTGAAGGTGTAAAATTTAACTTCCAATGAGATGAGTAATGTCCCAATAACTGTGTCAAGAAGCCATGCTTACAATTTCCCACATTCTCCACCAGGATCCCATTGTGGCTAAGATAAACACGTATATTTGGGCGAAAAAAAAAATGACCCTTGAAATTCAAGGTCCTAAGGACCAATTCCAAAGGCAGAAATAGCTCATGTGAAAAGTAATCTTTAGTTTGCCATCAAGACTAGTTTAATAAAGAAACTATTTTAAATATGCATTTGGGAATTTCACCAGTGATTTTTTTTTAATACTGCTAATATATGAGAAGAGATGGTATTCACCATCAGTTATCAGTAAAAAAAATTTTTGTACTTAATTATATTTTATTTGGGTTTGTCAGTATCCTCCATCCCCATTCTTTCTGATTCAGTACAGACTCACCAGCCAACATACACAGCTCCACTGTCCCACTGCCTACTGTTGGTTGAGCATCCCACTCTAAATCCAGAGAACAGGGGTCTGGAACTCAACTCACAAATCTATTAGAAGCAATATTTCAGCAGACGAGATCAGAGTCTCAAGCCTTGTCAGGCCCTGAAATCTTTCTGGACATTCGAGTGTCTCAGCATAGTTGGATCTTCAGGGCTGGGCCAAGGTTTCCATGCATGGGGATGACTTATAAACATGTAAGGGCTTCCCTGGTGGCTCAGAGGATAAAGAATTTGCCTGCAATCCAGGAGACCTGGATTAGATCCCTAGGTCTGGAAGATCCCCGGGAGGAGACCAAGGCAACTCACTCCAGTATTCTTGCCTGGAGAATTCCATGGACAGAGGAGCCCGGCAGGCTACAGTCCATGGGGTCGCAAAGAATTGCACACGACTGAGCATAGACTGAACGTGTGAAGTTATACAGATGAATTCTGAAGTTACACACACTCTGGATGGAGAGCCACACCACTGAAGACCTGCCTTTTCCAGGCGGAGAAAAACAAAATCAAGAGAAAAGCCAGTGAGATTCAATTTGCATAATTTGGCAGAAAGTTCAGCTGGACAAACAGCAGCTCTTCTTGGGACTCTGTTCTGAGGAAATGAACGATATTTATGGCCTAATAAACCGTATGCTCCATAATGAAAGGGGCCATAAGAGAGCATGGCAGAACTGTGAATTGGGTGAAAGAAGCAGGAGGTCGGGCATGAATAGGGCAGTCAGTTTTCACCGAGGGAAGTGAACTGAGGGCTGGTGCCAGTGTTCCTGGTGGAGGCTGAACTTAGGTGGGAGAATGCAGTGAAATGCTTTCATCTGAAGCTCTCACCCTGCTTTTGGAGCAGAGGGTCAGGCTTACCTGAGAACCACGAAGTCCCTGGAGGGGTGGGGCGCCATGCTGTTCAGCACGTACTGATAGACTTCCGTCTGTTTGTCCAGCATTTCCACCACCTTCCACTGCACGAAGTCCTCGTCCCACAGGTGGCGCTCCCTCAGCACGCGGTTCAGAACCACCGAGGGGGGCGCCTCCACCTCGGCGGAAGCCTTCCACAGCCTCAGCGGGGGCCCGTCTCCCACCTGGGGAAAGACACCCGCAGCGGCTGAGAGGTCCCTGGCTCTTCAGAACCTACCAGGCTTCACTGGGTGTTCAAGAAGCCTCATCGATTATGGAACTTGAAATTCCAGGTTGTTAGATGTGGCTCTTTGGGAGTAAATTTTTTTTCCAAGACCCAAGATTACCTTTTTGAAAGCAAGCTCTGTGCTGTCTGTGCTTGGACACGTGACCCATCCTTTGAACTTCTCCTTGGCTTCCTTCTGGAGGCCCTGGACGAGATGTTCCAGGTACGTGTGGAAAGTGGCCCCGCTGTCCTCCAGCTGGGCCCCCAGCTCTTCCAGAGTTGGCGGATGGATCTCAGCCTCCACATACGAGTTATGAGACTGGGCCACCATCTCGAGCGGGACCTGAACCAACGGGCACACAGAAGAGCAACACAGAAATGCTGAGACTGATAGAGAAAGTGAAGTAGCGTCACCGAAAACCACGGTACTGGTGACAGGCCAGGTGCCGCAGGGCAAGAGGTGTGTGTCTGAGATCAGTGACAGCAGTCGGGAGAAAGGGCTTCTGAAAGTCAGGAAACCCAGATCTGTTTGAGGCTATATTTATTATTCAGAACATCGCCACGACTTCCCATTCATCCTTTCCATTTTTCTTTGATTTTACTTGTCATATATTTTTATTCAGTTTGGCAAAACTTGGACTAGGGAAATTTAAAAAGTGCACAGACTTAAGGGGAACATCAAACATGACTCAGAAAACAGCTTTACCTTTTTAGCACACTTTTTCCTTTTGCAAATGCCAGTTTTGCCACAAAAAGGATGCCAGAAGTCTAGTTCACTTGCTCCTTTAGCATGTCTGTGGCTGTATTCATAAGCTGTCACTGATTCAGAGTTAACCGCAATTGTTCAGTATCCCCCTCCACACACACACATACATTGAATCTAATCAAGTCCTGAGGTCACATTAAATATACTATAGTTGGCTGGCCCAGGACCTGGCACGGAAACTTGATGCAGCCGTTTTTATAAACATCATCATCATGGTAAACCCAAGTGTCTTTAACTGTCAAAGCCTCAACTTCGGGGTTGCCTCCTCATATTTCTGGGAGGCACTATTCAGTGTACCATAGTAAAAAAAAAAAAAAAAAAAAAAAAAAACTCAGAAATAAGCCATAAATGCAGTAACCATTCCAACTGTCTTATCGAGTTCCAAGAGCTATAAGGAAGGAAGACGGTTGGAGCCTTTCACTCACCTCAAAAAGTCTGTCACATTCCATGATCATGTGGGCCAGCCCCTGAGCCGCGGCCAGATTCTCACTGAGGTCCTTTTGATCTGGTTTCCCAGCGGCATATTTTTTCTGGATGACTCTGTAATTGAAGGGGACAACGCTCAGCAGATCCCAAACCCCAGAGCATTTCACAGGATCCAGTTCACCCCTCTGCTATCTCTTCATGCCCGGATGCCACCCAGATCCCAGACTTTCTCATTTCCAAATAAAAACAGTGACCACACATCTTAGATATCCCAAGGCAGGTTAAGAGTCTGACAAATGGAAAACCTTGGAAAAACACAAGGGCAGGAATAACTGTTGGGGGAGAAATTAATTCATTTTTCCCCAAGTTTGAAACTACTTCACCACAAGCTGCCATGCTTGGGCCTGAAATCCAGTCTTTTCAAATTGAAGATTTTGTAAAACACATACAAAACAGAATACCAGGTTTTCTGAATCACAGAGGACACTCTTCAATGCTACCTTGGTAATTCTCTGACTCTGAGCTGCAACTCCAAACATTTTCTGATTATAAACGAAGTGCTAACAGATCCCCAGGTTGAAGTGCAATGCATGTATTTTTTTTTTTTTTTTAGTAGCCCTGGGGAATACCTGATTTAGGATTAGCATTCCCGTTGAGAAAAACCCACCTGGGGGAGCTTTCTTTCTTCAGTAAATTCAGGTGGAAGAGGGAGGGGGCCAGACACACGGCCAGGTTCATGGGCGTCATCTGATTCTCTTCCACCGCGTGGACCACGTCGTTGAGGAAGCATAGCAGCGTCTGCAGCACCTCCCGGCTCTCGTCGGCCAGCAGCAGGACGGCCGCCTGCACTGCCTGCAGCCGCTGCTCCTTGGGGACATCTGTGAAAAAGTGGGTGCCAGGCTGTCAGAGGGCCAGCCGCAGAAGGAGCTGGCGGGGGAGGGGGAGAGTGCGCTACCTTCCTGCGAACATGCTTGGGGTCCTTGGGGTCCTCGTCGTCATCAACAGTGACCGTGAGGACAGCTAGGAGCACAGAGAAGTTATTGCTTTGGACCCGGTGTCAGAACCCCCCAGTCTCACTCCAGAACTCACGGTCTTAACGACGAGGCTGGACCCACAAGGAGCACCCTGTGCTGGCTTTCGATACTCACCTGTCTGCCGCCTCACCTGTTTCAAACCTCTTGCCCATCGCCCCCCTTCCCTAGCTTGTGAAGTATCTCTCAGGATGCCCAGGGCTTGTGGGAAGGGGAACCAGGTCCCCCCTCCTCTCAAGCCTTTCTCCTTCTGGGTGGTCCCCGTGGTGATGAAGGTGGTGGTGGGGCAGGGGGTGGGGCGGGGAGCCCTGGTCATGCAGGCTTGAAAGAGAACTGGCCTGAACAGTAAGAGGTAACTAAGAGGGAAAATCCTAGAAAAATGGGTGCTCCGTGCTGCATTTTGCTGCCCCCTGGCTGTGTCTATCAGTGATCTTTTAGGACTGTTGCTGCTGCTGCTAAGTTGCTTCAGTCGTGTCTGACTCAGTGCGACCCCATAGACGGCAGGCAGCCCACCAGGCTCCCCTGGCCCTGGAATTCTCCAGGCAAGAACACTGGAGTGGGTTGCCATTTCCTCCTCCAATGCATGAAAGTGAAAAGGGAAAGTGAAGTCACTCAGTCGTGTCTGACTCTTAGTGACCCCATGGACTACAGCCTACCAGGCTCCTCCGTCCATGGGATTTTCCAGGCAAGAGTACTGGAGTGGGTTGCCATTGCCTTTTCCGCTTTTAGGACTGACTCACTGCCTTATTCCCCTCACTGTGAAAGATACCATCAGGAGCTCACTTGAGTTAAGAAGTGTGAAGTGATAATAGCTTAGTCGTGTCCTACTCTTCCTGACCCCACGGACTGCAGCCCACCAGGCTCCTCTGTCCTTGGATTTCCCAGGCAAGAATACTGGGAAAGGGTTGCCATATCCTCCTCCGAGGGATCTTCCCCACCCAGGGATCAAATCTGTGTCTCCTGCATTAGTAGGCAGATTCTTTACTGTCTGAGCCAGCTGGGAGAAGTGGCCTCTTCCCCACAGACATTGGAAAACTCTTGACACCAGAGTCTATCCCTGGAACGTTGTTATTTCTAGTCTGGCTACTAGAAGTCACCGCAGGTAACTCAGAGCCTCAATCAATGTGCTGGCTACCTGACCCTCCATTCTTGTCCTGTCCGGTAGCTCCTGTTCACCACTTCTGGATTCATGGGTCAAATAAGCAGTTCTGATGGACACTGGCCCTGCAGCACAAGCTTGGCTGCCTGGGATATACTTACTGTCTCTTTCTTCTCTAAGAAAGGTCATGTTCTGTTCAGGTTTGGGCTGTATTGTGCTCAGGGAGGTTGGGCCCTTCCCTCTGACCCACACTGGCCTAAACCAAAAATGGTAACCCCGTTCTTCTCTCCAGTGATTGATTTAGGGGAGAAAAATGTATACTTTCTGGCCTGTGGGACCAAGATAAATGTTAGGTAGGCGCTTCTGTAAATTCTGATAGAAAGAGACACATGCCTGAGGAGACCCCTTCTGCTGACCTCTTGCCTTTGGATGTGATTTTGGGAAGACATGATAATGTGAAGTTGTGGCAGTCCTATTGTGACCTTAAGGGGATAACCAAGAGAGGCGCACTTCAGCCATGGTGTCCCTGAATTAACCAACTCTGGAATTACTCAACTCCAGATTTTCTGTCTTGTGCGATTATATAATGTCTTTATTGTTTAAACAACTGTTTGTTGGATTTTGGGTCCTGTGTTTATAGCTGAGAGCATTGTAACTGGTCATCTCTCTCAACAACGCCCAAAGGTTCTCCAGTGATTAATGAACCAAATATAAGCCCTTTGCTTTAATGTTCAGTGCCCTTCCTGGGTACAGGCCTCAGTCTAATTTTTGGAGTCATTTGATGCTTCACTGGACAGTTACCCTTGTGCAAGCCAGACGGAAATCCTATAATCGCCTGACACATGTGCTGTTTGCTTCACTCAGCATGTGTTCCTTGTGTATCTCAACCTTGAGTTGTCACCTCTCCATCAAGTCCTTATTCCTCATCTCAACCCCATTGGGTGCTTTTTGTAACTTATCATGGAATGTCTCCAGTTTTGCTGTATTGCAGTTATCTATGTATGTCTTGTCTCCCTAAGTTGTAAGATGCCTAAGAGCAGAGTTAAGTCTTACTTATCCATGTTCTCTGCAGCGCTCAGCACAGTGCCCTGAACATAAGCTGAACTCAGTAAATGTCTGCTCAGCTAAAATAAACCCTGCTTTGATCTTTTTTTTTTTTTTTTGCATTGTGCGTCTCACAAAGAGCTGAAAGCATTTATCTCTTGGAAATAATCTGGCTTTAACCTTAGACTGATGTCAACCATAACCCAAGAACCGATTTCATGTAAAGGCTCATATATGCTACTTCCAAACCATAAGGGAGGCTTTACTGAAAAAACACAGCTCAACCTCTTATGGCAGAAACATGAATTCCCTGTATTTAGGCTCCAGCAACCTGTATCACTAACTTAACCTATTCATTTTGAAAAGATAATATTTATTTAGTGGGTCACTACTTTATCCTGTTTTGACAAGTGGTACTTATTATAATCCTTTTTGATTGCAAACTCCTAAAATACATTTAGTACAGAATTCTCAATAAGCAGGAATCCTCTTCGAGTTGGATCAATTTCATGTCAAGGTCCATTTCATGCGTATGTTGCTAAAAACCCACAAGTCCACAGGCTGAGTGTTTTTTTCCTGAAGAATTGAGACTTGGACCATTAAATACTTATAGCTGACCCTTGAACAACAAGGTTTGACCTGCACAGATTCACTTAACAGGCAAGTGCTTTTTCCTGATAAATACATAGTCAGCTCTTCCTATACTTGGGTCTTGAATTTGCAGATTCAATGAACTGTGAATCCTGTACTGTGTTTATGACCTAAAGTTGTCTGAATCCTCGGATGCCCAGTGGAGGATACGGAAAACTGACGGTGGAACCTGAGTATCCTTGGGGAGTCCTGAAAGGAAGCCCATGCGGATGCTGTGTAAACATAACAGTGCCGCTAGGAAAAAGCCACGTGTTCATTTCTGCCCTTAGCAACTACCTTTAGCAGGGTGTGCCTTTAAATCAATAATTGCTATTTTTAATTATTAATTATAGGGGCTTCACTGAGCATTATCAACTTCACATCACTTAAAAAGTTCTAAGTGAAAATATAAATTAGTTGAATTAAGCTTAAGCCTTGATTTGCTTTGCTTACTTATCACCAGTTAAAATGCATGGTATTAAAGTACAATTTCCCCTTGATTTCTAGTCATTTTAACACATCTGGATTTCATATATACCAAGGAAATGCTTTCTTTTTAAAAACACCTGTATATAAAATAAATTCTATTGTGTCCCTTTTCATTTTAAGTTTATTAAAATTACATTGAAAGTTAGTTTTTTGTTTTTAAATATATCTTACACAAACCCCTATTGAGAGAAGGAAGGTTTTTATGTCAAAAAGTATTTTCAAATGCATAAAATACAGCCTGGAGATTTTCATATCAAAGTGTGAACAAAGTTTACTCCTGTAACTTTTATATACTTCATGCATTGCTTGTAGGGTTTCCCTGGTGGCTCAGTGGTAAAGAGTCTGCCTGCAATGCAGGGGCCCCAGGAGATGTGGGTTCGATCCCTGGGTGGGAGATCCCCTAGAGAAGGGCATGGCAACCAACTCCAGTATTTTTGCCTGGAGAATCCCATGGACAGAGGTGCCTGGTGGGCTACAATCCAAAGGGTCGCAAAGAGTCAGATACAACTGAGGCAACTTAGCATGCATGCATGTATTACCTGTACGATTAAAATTCAATCTATGTACTTTTTTTTTTTAGGTGAATGGATGCGCTTTAGAACAGGCTGGGCACTGTACCACTTACACTGGTAGATGTGGAGGAAGGTCTCACTGAGCTTGTTGGTGAAAAGAGGCTCGGGAAGGTCCCGGAAGAACTGCTTCACCATGTCCGCCACGTCGTAAGCAGACTGGTCCTCATAGCTGACGTTCTCAGGGAAGTTCTCATTCATTTGACGTAAGGCATGGATTCGAGATTTCACACCTGATTTTCGAAAAAGACCCACCTGAAACAAGCCACAGGGATGTGTCAGTGAGGCTGCCTTTGGCCCCAGATATTTTCTTCCTACGGCAAGCACCTGGGGGGTGATGGGAAGGCAGTGGGACCAGGACTTGGTGAGCTGGAATTGTGGCCAAACTAGTCAATTGTAAATTACTAATTTAGCTACTCTGGGCAGTAGCAGAACATTGACTTCCTCTCCCACAAAATGAAAATTATAATAGTACCCCCTTTTACAGGGCTACGGAGAAAATAGATGTGATTGTGCTTTGTAACCTGTCAAGTCTTAAAACACCACTGATGTTATTATTGTATTGTTGTATTGTATTGTATTTAGTTAACAAGTAGTGATTAAATACCCATTATGTATCAGGCATACTTATAACTTCTTGGAGTCATCAGTGAGCAGACCAGACAAAATTCCCTGTCCTCTGGTTGTGTGCACTTTAGTAGGGGTTTTGAAAAAGTTCCATCAATGGAAGGTTTGATAGATACCAGATAAGCAACCATATCCAATGCCCCTTTGAGGGAAAGGTTTATTGGGAATGTGTTCATGAAACAAAACAATATCATAAGCATGTATTTTGATTGAAAAGTCTTACTTCTATGCTTTTCCTTCTCCAAAATCCTTGTGACTTAGGCTTCTCGTATGATGCACCTACTACTCTAGCTGGTGAGTTGTTAGGTATGTAAGTTATGGCTCTGGTGAGAATGATTCCTGAGTGTTTTTTCTTCAGATTTCAAGACATTGTCTTATGCCTTTTTTATTTTTAGCACTTACACTCCTCTGCTTGACAAATAAATGGAGCAGTAGGGCACCATGGGGATGATGCCCCAACAGGGATAAACAAGGGGCAGCAGAGCCCTGTGGGGATGCAGGGTCCTGCAGTGGTTTCCAGGTTATGCTGTAGGCTCCCCTCGAGTGGACCTGCCGCCACCCCAAAAGAACTGAGCTTCTCTGGGAGCCCAGGCTTACAGTGCATTAGTATGTCTGTTATTTTTAAATGCCCGCAGGGCACTGAGTTTCTCAAAACCAGTTCTTCAACCCTCCATCTGCACTCTTTTCACTCCCCAAGGGCTCCCTAGTTGGCCCGCTTCCACGCTCCCAGCGGTCAGAGAGGTGGGCAGTGGCCGGACCGGGAGTCAACGCTGGCTGCTCTTCCCCTGCTCTGGAGAGTCACGCCTCCCTGGCTGCTCCGCGTGCCAGGCCGGTCTCAACCCAAGCTCCAGCGTCTGAGGAGAGCTCTCTCAGTTGCTGCTATAAATGGAGAGCAGCCCTCACTCTTTCGAACTGCAGTAACAGCAAGGGAAGAATTCCAAGCAGTTGGGGAATACTCGGGGTTTTGTATACATCAGAGGCATGGAACACAGGGGAAATTATACACCACTACTTTTTGTGGCAATAAAGACAGAATCCTTAGTAATCCTTCTCTGCATTCTGAGGCTTACCACCCCAATTCCACAGAATTGGATATTCAGGCGGAGTGTCATTTAAAACATTAATTGCTTTCTTTTTGATTCTTAAGGTTTGGAATGCCTAGAAAATGCAGAAACATTGCCAAGAAGAATCTAAAGAACATTTCTCTTCCTCTGGCGACTACTCCAAATTTCATCAAAAGGCAGGAGAAGAAAGCATGTACTGTCAAAAGAAAAGTTCAAGGTGTCAGATAAGTGATTATCGGAGTGAGACCCAGCCTCAGTGTGTTTACATCTCTCATTCTGGAAGGAGGCCCAGGACTGGGCCTCAGGGCCGTGATGCACGGGAGTTCTCAGAAGCCAAGTGCCCTGGAGGTGAATTCCTTAGCGTGATTCACAAACAGGGCTCCTCCTGTGAGTTGGGAGTATTCCATCCGAGAATTCCTGTTATTATTGTTTTTGACGGTGGAGAAATACTGATCGTGTTCTATAAAAAGAATAAAGCTGACAACTGTGTGTGTGTGAGTGAGTGAGTGTGTGTGTGTGTGTGTACGTGGCGGGACCAGGTTCCTCGTTGTCCTCTGTGCCTCGCCGGCGTGGATTCTGGTGCACGTGAGGTGCAGGTACACACATATCCCAGGGATGCTTTCTTTGTACTGTTCTGTCTCCAAGTTTCTTTCTAGTTTCAGCAGATACTGTTATTTCAACGATTTGAGATGTGTCTGGAGCTCTCCAGCCGCCGGGTCTGTGCTGCTTGTTTCGACTTCAGATCTCACAGGATGTCCAGAGGGTTGTCAGGTATTTATTTGTTCAGCCTCAAATTCTGACAGTAACCTTCCCATCCCACCCTTATCTTCCAGGGGACGTGGGAAATATCTGTGGGTTCTGTGGATTTTGGGCTCTTCTGTTGGAAGTGCCAAAGGAATTTTTTTTTTCTAAGTCTAATAAAAGTAAAGGTGGTCTGAAATCAGATTCCAGATGGAGTACTGAGAATGGCAGAAGAGAGATGGGAAGGGCCCCTGTCGTAAAAAATGGCACTGAGCTGATGGAACAAGTGCCCTACTACCTGCCTTGTTGTTATGTGACCATGGGAATTTTCTATTGTTTAAGCCATTTGGGGGCAGGGCTTCAGGTCCCTGCAGTGGAAAACTTCCTGGTGAGGTAAGTAGAAGCCTTTTCTGGGGCCAGAGGGAAGAGCTTTTCTTATCCATCATCGTAGAGCAGCCAGGGCTGGGGGTTCCCAGGTTTGCCAACCATCACTTCCTCTTCAAAGAGCTTTCACAGCTGCGATAAAATGCGCATTTCTGACTAATTTCTTTTTGTAAGTTAAAAAGTGGAGGACCAAAGAAACCACTGAAAATGCCTTTCTTCTAGGGACACCATGGTCATTGTGGCCGATGGGAGGCAACCCCAGGCCCTTCAGCTTCATTATGAAGAAGACCCAAGAAGTGTAAATGTCTTTCATTCGCTTCTGTGTCTGTCGCTGGTGGCCCGGTGACCTGGGTAGTCACATTTGGACGCACGTTTAGTTTAATGCTCTGTGGTTGCCATTTTGAAATTCTTCGTAATCTCTATGCACTTTTCATTTTGCACAAGACTCCACAAATTACACAGCAGAGCCTGCTCTCATGTACCAGAAAGTATGGCTCCAACATCCTCTCTTAATAGGTAAGAGTAGTGGTCAGCAATGCAAAATCCATTTCATAAGCTTGTCTCTTGCACGTCATCTCTCATTTTCAGGGCAAAAGGATGAATGATGAGTGTCCCTCTGCTCTGGTTTTACTGTCCTCTCTAGTCTTCCACCTAAACACTCAGCTTTGAAAAGCAAGGACTCAACGTGTAATTTAAAAAGACAGACCCAGGAACATCTCATTTTATGATGTTAGGTAGGCAGCAGGTTGAGGACACTTGTGCTGAGTATGAAGTGTCTTCACGGCATAATTGGGCTTTTAAAACTTGCTACTCCATTAGAAGGAGAGCGTGGGCATGAGTGCTGCATTAGAATTCAAGTTTCATCTAAATAATGTTAAATCTCCTACTTGGTATCCTGCTTATGCTAATCCTTTCAGCACTTAATGATGTTTGTCAGGACTTGTGTTTCCTCTTCTTTAGGGATGTGCGCCACTAATGAAGAAAGGTTGGTTTTATCCAGAGAGAGAAAGATGCCTGAGAGCAGTATGTAGGGGTTCTTATGTGGAGCCTTGCAGGTTTGGCCACTCACTGCGATGACTCCATACTCATCAGGAGCTGGGTATAACCTGGGTATCATCTACCCTTCTGTGTAGCTGATTTAGGGCAGAAATAAAAGCTCAGCCAACAGAGCCTGCTCCTTTCACACACGGCCATGTCTGCAATGATTCATAATCGAAGGTAAACATCCTTATTTCATCTCCAGCCAACTGCTCAGGTGAAAATGGATACACTGTGTTTCAGCACGAAGAAGATGTTCTGTACTTGGGGATGTAGGCGGCCCTGTTTCAGACCTCTGTCGGGCTGTCTTCAGTTGTTTGTGACAACCTCCAGTTTGAGAAGAATGCTTAGCCTGAGGGGAAGGAGTGGAGCAGGGAGGGAGCCTCCCTGTCTGGGGTGAGAGACTGAGCCTTGGGACAGCCCGAGAAGGTGGTTGGAGGGGACCACGTAAAAGGAGGAGCAGAGAAGTCGGTCAGCGTGCTTAAGAGGAAGGGCATCTTAGACCCTTTGGTCCTGCACAGTCGTGGGGCTGGGGTCTCAGGATCCTGTGTAGACCTGAGTCTTCGATTCAGAGGAGGTGCCATTGGTGAAGGAAGAACACTTATCTGGCGGGTTCTCCTTCCTTGTTCTTTGGTCCCTCTTTGTTTTCGGATTCACTGGCTTTTATTTGCTTGAGTTGGCTCTTAAATCTCTAGGATAGTCTTCCTCCTGAGCCTGGTTTTCTTATTATGTTTCTCTGCTTTCCCCTCATTTCTTACTGTTACTGCCTGCCTTCTTTGCAGGGACCAGAGGGGGCCCTCTGTGTGCCCCCCACACTCTTTGCTGATGAAGGTAGGGGGTCCTTGCCAGCACTGAGTGCTTCCTAAGGGAGGGACTGGCTAAGGTGAAAGTCCCTTTGGCATCTGACAGATTCTTTCTTTGGACGGAGACAAGAGAAGGGCTGACTTGGTCATTGTGTTTACATTTACAGTCAGTTTCCATGTCCACGAAATGAGCCTTTTTCTTATAAAGCTTTGCCAGCATACTGTTTTTCAGGGTGGTGTTCGTCCAGATTAAAAAAGAAAGACAGAAAATAGTTACAGGCCTGAAACAGAGACAGGGAATAAGCATAAGCCAGGGAGCAGGGGTTGAGGGGGATTTGGTGCCACTTTCCTTCTCTCCATTTGAATGACTTTTGCTTCAAACAGGAGACTGGCATCAATAACAGCGGCAGTGCTGGTGATACACGTTTATTCAGAGTCTACAGAGGGCAGGACTGGTTTCCGTTCTACATAAAGACTATGCAGTGAGTGGAGTGGTGATATTACAACGCGTGTGTAGCCAATCTTGTATAGGAAAAGAATTCAAAGTGACTTTTAGTGATCTATAAATTAAGGATCATAGATGAGACCATCAGAGCAATAGGAAAATAAAGATAGAGAAGGAGAGCAGGAAGTAGCAATGAGGTTCACACACAAAATTCATGCATGCCCCCATGTTACATATATTAACTACAGGCAGAATGTACATTTGGTTTCAATAATTCTCGCAGCCAGTGTAGAGAGGAAAGCATATCCAGCTGAATGAGCCTGGTGTACCTAACAGGCCAGTTATCCCTCAAATAACAATGCTTTCAGGTGCTGGGGCCTGAGGAAGAAAAGTTCTTTGGTTCTTACAGAAAAGATACCACATGACACAACGAATAACACCATCAGCACAATCCTGACACTGAATCCATCAGTGAGCTGTTTAGGGCCACTTCTCAAAGTGCCCCTCAATGCCAGAGGTGGCATCACCCCAAAATCACTGGGGACAAGCAATTCTAACAGGTGGTAGTGAAATGCATTTGTTAAAAACTTGGACCCTGGAAATAGATTTTCAAGCAAATGTTGGCTCCACCATTGCCACCTGGGGGCTAACCCTGCCCTGGGTGGGTATGGGATCGAATGAGGCAGTGAGCGCAGGATACCTAATATCCCTGAAACATGCTGGGCACTTAGGAAAGGTTACAGTTATTGAGTGAAGAGTGTAGATGAACTGCAGCATTTGCTTTAAGCATTCCAGAACAAACCCTGTTTTCTCTTAATAGAGCATTTGCTGATAAGCATTAGAGCCAAAGACTCAAAGAGAATCAGCCAAGAGGGGAGATGGGTCTTATATACCTTTGTTTGGAAAAACGTGTCTGAATAGCAGGCTACTCTCCACAAAACACAATCCTGGGTCTATACTGCTGCTGCTGCTGCTGCTAAGTCGCTTCAGTCGTGTCTGACTCTGTGACCCCATAGACGGCAGCCCACCAGGCTCCCCCGGCCCTGGGATTCTCCAGGCAAGAACACTGGAGTGGGTTGCTATACTAATAGTCCAATAAAAGTACAGTTGAAGCTTCAGAGTCCTGTGCTGAAGGGCATGGTGGCAGCGCTTTCAGGACCGCAAAAGAGATTAACTAGAGTGAAAGTGGGGTTGCTCAGTTGTTTCCGGCTCTTTGCGACCCCGTGAACTGTAGCCTGCCAGGCTCCTCTGGCCATGGGATTTTCCAGGCAAGAGTACTAGAGTGGGAAGCCATTTTCTTCTCCAGGGGATCTTCCTGACCCCAGAATTGAACCACATTGCAGGCAGACTCTTTCCCATCTGAGCCACCAGGGAATTGCCAGCGTATTGGCAAATGTTTGAGCCCACCTCTCCAAAAATTTTTCTCAGTAAAATACCCATAGACCTTCTACTTTTGATTAATGTGTGCCTTTGGTTAAAGTTCTAAAATTAAAAAAAAAAATCTAACACTTAACTATCAGCTTCATTGGATTGCTTCATCGGGATGTTACTCACAAGTCAATTAATGTTGGGGCATCTGCCAAAGATGAGTGCTGTTGGTTTTAGACAAGTGGTCTGTTGCTTTTCTTTCTGAGAAATAACAGGCAAGCCATCCAGGCCATTCCTCAACAGAGCAGCCATCACCACCACAATGGTAACAGCAACCATGTTTACCTCCACTGTGACATCTAAATGTGAAAAAATGTAGATGTGTGTATTATCTAAATTAAGAGTGGGAAGGGAAAAGGGCATGATGCATTGAGTTCAATCAGTGATGGCACTGAATGAAGAAGTTACTCCTGTTCTTTTCCACTGAAAACTGCTATCTGATTCATCAAGAGCCCATCCTGATTCTAAGTATGATCTCAGCACTGGGGTGGAGACGACATCAGTTCATGAGTTCGGGTGGCTTAGCTCATTCCTGTCCACTTAGCTTAAGGCCAAGGGTAAATCAATGAAAAGTGCAAATAACCTTAGGTTGGCACAGATTCTTCACACAGTATTAAAGAGTAAGATGAATAGAAGCCATTATAGAATAGTTACCTGAAAATACCCTCAATACTCAAGGTTGCAATTGATCAAGCAGAAACATGGCTTTTATTTTGGACAGGATGTCTAATAGAGAAACTAATGAGTATTAATTAGGAGGAGCAAAGGCCTGGCCTGGTTAATCATAGACTAGGTTGCATTCTGGGCCATTCATTGTCCACCATTGTGGCGGCCCCCACAGTCTTGGAGACAGAAAATGGTCTCCAAAAATTTTGTTCAGCTTGAGCTTTTTAATCAACTCCACAAGATGAAGGGACATTTAACTTAGCTGATATTATTTTCATATTTTACTTGCACATTTAAAATATATATAAATAAATTTAAAAATATAAACAGTTATGGTGCTGCTTCAAAAAAAATTAATAAAGGGAGATATAAATACCTAACTCTAGTTTAAAGACAAACAGGGATAAAAGAATGCTGTGAAATCAATGGTGGCATTGAGACCGTAATTAAAAGGAAATGCAGTAGACAGCTTTACTCCCAGTTTCTGGGGAACACAAATTAGCCATCACAGGTACAAATGATCAGCGTTAGCTTTCTGCAGTCACTCCAGGGCGTCCTTCAAGTTGCCAGTGAGGAAACATCCTCGCATGGCTTGACGAGGATGTCACCTGATCAAATTAAACAGTGACCTCTAAAGACGACAGTGCCTTTTCTTTCGGAGGCGCATGTCTTGTCTGACCCTGGACGGATCTGATCTGGCTGGTGCTCTGTGCTGCCTGGCCTGTGCCTGGGGCTGATGACCCTACCTGATCGAGGCAGTTGCTGCGTAGATACCTCAGCGCTTGCTGGATGCTCTGTGGCAGGGGCTGCCCAGTTCTCTGGACGTGAACGATGAGGGGAACGCCAAAGACCGCCTTGTCTCGATAATCAGGAACTTTCATCCTCTTCATGAACTTTGGAACTGCCCTAGAATTCACAGAAACCAGGTCATGCACGCCTCGTGGAGCACACTGCGGGGAGAGGCTGTGAAAGCAAGAGGGAAGCCAAGCTTTTGTTGGAACATCTGACAGGCGCCGGGGAATTCAACATTTCTCCCTTGATTATTCACATTACATTGGAAGGACTGTCTGTGCCCTGTGCCTCTAACTGTTAAACAGGGTGATTCACATTAGCAGAATGGATTTATGGCCCTGCCTCTAAGTGCTTGACATTCCAGTTTAACTGTGACGGACACACTTCTTAAATGATAAACACTTTAAAGTCCCCAATAAGACAAAACAAAACAAAATTAAAAACTACATCAGAAAGAAGAAATTTGGTTGGGGTTGGGGGAGAGAGAAGAGAAGATAAAATATTATGTTAATATCTTCCCTTACTTTTCTAGAACCAGTTGTACTTTTTAAAGAAAATTTTAATACACAAGCATATGTTGATTTGACCACACAATTTATAACTTTATTATATTTTATAAAATATAAACTGCCGTTTCTTCTTTGTGCATAATATATAACATATGACAATCAGCAGCACATCTTACGTTTTTCCAAATCCATCAAATTGTCTAAAATCAGTCCACATTCAAGTTCCAACATATGCTTTTGTGAGTTCCTTATTCCAAAGGTTTACTGCATAATCTTGTTTTTATTAGCCAATGAAATAAGAGCGGAACTGTGTTTGAAGAGTTCAGTGCTCTCAGAATGCAGCAATGCTCTAAGCGTGGAGCTCTGCATTGGGCCAGGAGGTACAAGAAACAGATGTTTTCTTTGCAAACTGCCAGAATTACTTTATGGCAAGTTTATTTTTAATGTCTCTGTTCACAACTAATCACTCTTTACTTGGAGCCTGACTGCCTTCCCTGGAAACTGACAGAGAGCTACAAATAAAGTAATGCTTCCTGTAGGCTACATCTCATCCAGGCTTTGGCAGCCCAGGGGTGGACACTGAGGAAGAACTCTGGGCATTTTTTGTTCCAGAAAACTGGCAGTGAAGAAAACAAACAGATTCCTCAGAACTCAGAAAGCAAACACTGAAGTGCTTGCCATCACACACTGAGCCCTGGAATAAATGGTCTGCTCCAAGGCGAATGGGCTACGCACCACGTCCAGCCATGCTTGTTGGACATGGAGTGCTTCTCCATGATGGCCGTGAGGCGGAGCAGCGAGAAGCGCTGGAGCAGGTTCAGCTGGCCGGCTGTCTGTCCGCTGATGTGGGGTGACGCCGTAGATGGCTGCGGCTGGTGTGAAAGCTGGAAGCTGTTCCACCGGAGTCGCCTTTACCGGAAAGACCATCAGAGAAGCCGGTCACAAAAGGGATGGGTTTGTCAGAAAACATGGGATGTTACCGATTTTTAAGTATCTAATCAAAATAGTTTCCAAGCCAAGAGAGTTACAGAGCAAATGGAGCAGAAAGACACAAAATGCACAGAACAAACAGAAGAAACTATTTTGGAAGAAGTCATTATCTGTTTCATTGGTGGTGTTAATTGCTCAGTCGTGTCCAACTCTACGACCCCCATGGACTGTAGCCCGCCAGGCTCCTCTGTCCCTGGGATTCTCCAGGCCAGAATGCTGGAGTGGTTTGCCATTCCCTTCTCCAGGGAATCTTCCTGACCCAGGGATCGAACCCAGGTCTCCTGCATTGCTGGCAGATTCTTTACTGTCGGCACCACCATTAGGAGGCTTAAATAAGTGATATAATAAATTTTATGTGTTAGTTTATTCCTAAATCCATTCCCACAGTGTTGAAAGCACCTGAGACTGTGTGTGTAAGAGAGAGAGAGAGACGTTCAGACAGACAGAGGCAGAGACAGAGATCATACACATTTGGGAGCTGTAAAAGCTGTAGGAGCCCGAGTCCTTCAGGGCCATGCAGTGCGTCCAGATCCCAAACAGACACCTCCAGAACTTGGCCCCCGCCACCATAGGACGGGCTCACTGCTGTCCTGACTCCACACTCTGACTTGTGACAGGTGCAGATGAAGTTCTCCTGACGTGACTGCACAGCAGTGAGCCCGAGAGACATCACTGCCTCGGGAGAGACCCAGCAGCACATACAGTAGGGCTGTTCCTACTGGTTACCCGCTTCCAGGGCCATTTATCTAAGGTGCTTGTGAAGTGATCATAGTAAAACAGCTTTTATGTGCTTTGTATTCTGCATTTTAAAGTCAAAATAAACATATGAAGTACTGCATACACCTTAGATCTCAGGAATTTCTCATAGAACTTTTTAAAAGTTTAAGATTTGGCAAAAGAGATGCTTGGCAAGGTCATGGGAAGAGCCTGTGGACAGGCAGTGGGCCTTGTCATCAGTGCTTGGCACATAAGAAGCTCAATTTTTTTTTTTTTTTTTTGCATAAAACCAAGATTGAAACAAATGTGAGTTAACATGGATTCAATCTGCACAAAAGACATACTACTGTTCAAATAATTCCCAACTGCGTACATCGCTTAGACCAGTGTTAAATATTTAGAAGGTACTCTATAAATGTTTGTTAAATAAACAGACCATAATTATTATGAAATGGATTTAAACCTCATCTCACAGAGCCATGCCACCAACCTGTTTGGCCTGGTCAGAGAGGCCCCTACTCCCGAGTCCCTCCTTTCTCTGACCCCAGCAGCCTCTGACTCAGTAAGAGATGCTCCATCTCTTTCCATGTCACTGGGTGTGGTCCGACCTTCAGAGACAGAGTTGCCTTCGAAATCCAAGGTGATCTGATTGGGAGAAGGGAAAGGGGAGAAGCCAGCCTCTCCGGAGCTGTGTGTCTGTGGTTCGGGTAACACGTTTCTGGACCAGTCATCCACCACCTCCTGGAGCCCGTTGACGTGATGGAGGATGTCATCCAGGTGAGGGAAGAGGTCATCCTTCTCCAAGTCCAGAAGGTCCCCGGTGCTGGCGTACAGGTGGGAGCCGGGGACGTTGTCGTAGATGCTGACCCGACTCGCCCTGTGGCAGGACCCCACGAGCCTGGGCTCCCTGGCCCCCGGGCCGGGCTGTCTGCCCAGGGAGATACTCCCGGTCCTCCAGCTCGCCCCGTGGCTGTTGTCTGTAGGTGAGAGGCTTTCGATAGAGAGCGCCTTGGGAAAGGTCCCTGGCTTGTGGTCCTTGGGGACATGCACCACCAAGTTCTCTTGCGAGTGAAACTCGTGCGCGTGGTGCTTTCGGTCCCCCGCGTCCTGCAGCGCTGTCCCCGCCAGCACGTCCAGGTCTTCTAAGTACATGCCCCCGCGCTTGTGGGCCTCCTGGCACCTCCGCTCCTTCAGGCCGGGCGTGCTCCCCCCGCTGCTGCTGTTCTCCGAGGGGCTGCTCTCAGCGCCCCACTTGGTGGCGCCAGGAAGCCCGGCACTGCCGGTGGCGGGGGGCGAGTTCTGGAGGTGTCCGTTTGGGATCTGGACGCACTGCATAGCCCTGAAGGACTCGGGCTCCTGCTGCAGCACAGGCCCGCTGATCACCAGGCCCCCGGACCGCCCCTTGTGCCTTCCCTGCACGCCTTTCCCTCGCAGCGTTTCCATGCGTTTCAGGAACGACTTGGCTCTGGCCCGGCTGGGCTTCTCATTCTTTGGGTGCAAGGGGTGCTGGAGCCCGTCTTTGGGGGACGGCAGGAGGCTGTTGCCCACCAGCGCGGCGTCCAGCATGACCGGGCCGTCAGCGCAGTACTGCCCGGGGCCCTCGAAGGCCTCCCGGCCGGCGCCGTGACCACCTGGCTGACTGCGGCCGTCGCTCCCACCGCTGCTTTCACTGTGAATGGAGCAGACCTCGGGCTCGCTCAGATCCGTGAGGACGCTTTCACTGCTGGTCGTGTTTTTGATCCTAATGTCTCCCGATGACCCATTCCTGTCTCCTCCAGGAAACAGTGTGTGGAGGTCGTCCACGCGAGACCACCGGCGGCTGGTTCTTTGGAAAGTCCATTTGTTGCTGATGCAGAGATCTTCCTCATCAGAGTCGTCACCCTGGAAAACAGCAGCAGGATGCTAATAATGTAAGGGTGGCGGGGGTGGAGAGGGCAGTCTGGGGAGCGTGGGCATGGTTCCCCTGCCTCGTCCTTCCCTCCCTCCACAGGTGGACCCTTTTGCTGGTCCCTCCACCATCTTTATTGTCCTTGATGCCCTCTTCCTTCCCAGTAGCTGGAAGATCCCTTCCCAACCCGTCCAGCTCTCTTCCCTTCAGTTTTCCTTCCTTCCTCTCTAAGAAGCTTCATGGACCGATTGCCATTTCCTTCTACAGAGGATCTTCCCGACCCAGGGATCGAACCCGGGTCTCCAGCATTGTAGGCAGACGCTTTACCAGGGCTGAGCCACCAGGGAAGCCTAACCATCTGGCTAGACAGGCTAAATATAAAACACCTGCAGTTCTCCCTTTTTGAGTAGAAACTTAATCTTGCCATAGAAGGCACTCACTTCTTTCCTTAAATCTCTTTAGGGAGCCCTAGGACCATATTTCTAGCTTTCCTCTTCTGAGCTTCAGAGTCACTAGATCTCAAAGCCAATACTCCTTAGTCTCCCAGACTTGATTCTTAGCATATGTTCCCATGTAAGTTAACAGCCAAATTATCTCCAAATTCCTGAAAGTGGAAATTTGGGAGCCATTCTAGAGATTCCTGGTGGAGGAAGGTCCCATCCCAGCCAGCACCACCGGGCCAGCCTTCTTGTTTTTAATTAGCCCTGGATCCGAGTGCCTTCCTGGAACACGGGTATCCGGGTGCTATGGCCCCACCATTTTGCCCTGTCATACACCTCACACATTTCTCTTACGTCTGGGTTCTGCTTGAATTTGTAGCCCCTGAGACAGGAGAGTCTGGATTCCCTGAATCCAGAGATGGCTTTGTTTATCTTTGCAAATCCCTGGGCCCGGCCCAGCACAGACGTATAAATAATTTCCTTTCTAGATGAACTGGATCATCCATTCCTTCCTTCTCTTCATTATGTGTATTACCAAGATCCGACTCTGAAATGGTTCTCAAATCTGCTCCCTCGTTCATATCTTCACTCTCATTCCCCAGTGCGGGCCCTTGGCACCTCTGGCTGGGTTATTACAGTGAAAACCGGGCCAACATCCTCTCCATCTAAACGGCTTTCCACAGTGTAATCCAAGTGTGATCACAGGGTTTCCTGGTTTAGACACTTTCCGTTCCCCTTAGCTCTCCAAAGTCTGGGTATGGCATTGTCAACCTGACCTTCAACCTGAAGCTCTTTCAACCCGACTCCAGTGTGCTTTTCTTACGTAGCGGTTCCTCCCCATCTTCCTGCATTCTGCTCCCTGACCTGCAACTAGGCCCAACACCCAGCTCTGCGACAGGATCAAGAGCCTAAAGGGTTTATATGGTCCCCGTCGTTCCCTGATCCCTGACCATTCTTGGGTACTCAGCTTCACGGGTCTCTTTGAAGCCCTCCTGACAGCCCCAAGGCAGTGACTGTGCTTCCACTGTGCTCCTGTAGCATTCGGTTTAGATCTTTATAACATTTATTATAATGCTATCTTAATCTCACGTCCCAAGCACCTACTCTCAACTGTTACAGATAAGCTCAGCAGGACCAGGGCCTGCGTTTCTGTGTTGTATTCGTATTTATATCCTCCCCAATGCCGAGCAGAGAGTAACTGCTCTCTTTCTCTGTGTGTGTGTATGTATATATATATATATTAATTGGACTAAGTGTTATTTCACTTTACTTTGGCATCTGGTTCCAAGCCCTGGTTGCCAATGCAAGCAGTACCAGTTAGACTTAGGTGACTGTCTGAAAGTTGCTTACTCTCTCCGAAGTGCATTTCTACCATTTATAAAATGGGACTGAAAATTGGTTCTGCATCATAGGTTTGCTTCAGGGATTACATGAAATAATGCACTGACTAATCCTTCACTGAGGGGTATTTTGCTTATTTGTTATTTTCTCGTGTTTGTTCAGTTGCGTCTGTGCTTCCTGTGGATGTAAGATAGACGGCTTATCCATCTGTCTATATATCTGGCATCCACCTTAACTCCTCTGGACATCACAATGTATTATCTTCAAGGAGAAGTAAACAGATGCTCAGTCAGTGAATGTGGGATTCTTCCATTCTTATTCCCTAAAAATCTAGGTTCACAGGGATTAGACTAAATGACAAATTTGAACTTTCAAGTATAAGGTAGAAGAAAGTAGAAAACCATGGCAATCACAGAGAATTTCATAGCTGTGGCAGCATGGTGGGAAATTAGCTTTGAGTTTTAAAAAAGTTGCATAAAACTTTAGCGAAAGAGCTTAAAAAGTTGCACAAATGGAAAAAGGGCAAGCCTCTAGGATGAAGACTCAAAAATATCCTTTCTTCATAGCATTTTCTACCTCCTCTTTTCCTGTGATGGATACAATAACCCCTGACATCTGAGGGCCATTTAAATATCAGGTCCTGTGACAGTTTGAAGGTTGAGTTTATTGGATTTTCATGTCGTATTTCAGGAAGCTAGGAGAAGTTGATATTAAGTAAACATTCTGAAAAAAACCTTTTAGCAAATAGTTTCTGAGAAGGCAAAAGAAGGATATGCTTTTAAAGAAAATACAGATATTTTAAAATAGAAACTACAACATTTAGTGTTGGCTCCAATGAGCTCTCTAAAGCAATCCCAAACTTGGTGACTGATGCTAGCAAACCACATACTAGTTGGAGAAGGACTTCTTTATGTTGGTTTAGAAAAGATGCCAAGCCGGGCACTGCGGGCTAGGGATGGAAAGCCCACTCCTGTCTGCTGGGCTCTAAGACCTTATTATACTGGCTCTGGGCAAAAAGAGATATTTACAACCCAACCAAGGCATGTGAAAAAGTGGTAAACTCCTGGGGAAAAAGGCAAACAGTTCAGGGAAATTTTGCAGTATTTAGATGGTTTGAACCAAAACAAACAAACAAAAATCAAAGCAATAAAAAACAAAAATAAAACAGAGGAAAAAGGAAAAGATATCTATCTTCTTTAGTATGCAATTATCAGAGTACATCCAGAGGGTACTGACATGATTCTGTCTGTTTTTTCCCACTGGTGCAGGATCCTTGAAACCGATAGTGACATACAATTAGAAATACATTTTTTAGTTATAAATGGGTACTAGAGATGCAAGGTAAAACACCATAAATATAATGAACACTGTGTATGTTATATATGTAAGTTGTTAACTGAGTAAGTCCTAAGAGCTCTTATCACAAGGAAAAACATTTTTTTTTCTTCTATTCTTTAGCATTGTGTCTCTGGGATGATGGATATTCACTAAACCTACTGTGGTAGTCATGATGTATGTCAGTCAAATCATGCTGCACACTTTAAACTGATACAGTGCTATATGTCAATTATACCTCAATAAAACTGAAGAAGAAAAAAAGGAAGTAATACAGCACTGATAATAGTATATGGAACATACTAAGTGCTCAAAATGTTAGCTATTCATTAAAAAGAAAAAATTCCAGCACAACTCAAGGCACATATACAAATTACACTAAAGCTAAATAAATAAACAAATACATAAATTTATGCTATCACAGTTATCTTTATCCTCTAATATTTTATATTCTAGTTTAGTCCATTTCACTTTTTTTTAAATGTTGTTTGCAACCCATCAGATTCATCTGATAACCTACCAATGGGCCTTGATTCACAGCATGAAAAACACCACAGTTTTAGTTTTTTATACACTCATGGCCCAGCAGATGGTCAGGGACATAGCAGACTCTCTAATAATAAATGTAAGGTGTACTCTATGGGAGATGATCAGATTTCATCTTTTTTTTTTCTTTTTTTGAGGCTAAACACAAATAGTTTGTGATTATTTAGAAATGCAAAATGGAAACCTCTAGGAGTCAGATGTTTTTATGAGAAAAAGACACACCAAACTAATTTATTCTCTTATCTCAACGATTTAGTAAACCAGGGAAATACTAGGGACACGGTGTGTCTGGATTTCAGCCAGGAACTGACAAAAGGCCAAGACACCAAACTGCTGGAGGCTACAGAGCGTTTTGTGAGTAGCTGGTTGAGTAACTCGACCAGAGAGGGTGATGGAAATACTGAAAGCAAATGATGCAGGACGCCTTCAGGCCGTGTCCATTTTAAGAATAAGGTGAATGAGTCAGAAGGATTCATGTTTTTAAACTGTGAAGATGGCACAGACTATTCACTAGGTGATCTTTTTTGTTGTTGTTTATTTATTTTTAATTGAAGGACGACTGCTTTACAATGTTGTGTTAGTTTCTGCTGGGCAATGAAGTGAATCAGCTGTAAGTATACGTGTGTCTTCTCACTTCTGGACCTCCCTCCCACCCCGCCCCCGTCCCATCCATTCAGGTCTCACTAAGTGATCTTAAGCAAGGCACTCACTCTGAGGCTCAATTTTCTCAGCTGTAAAATGGAAATGATAACAACCCACATCTGGCATGGTTTGCCAATAGAATCAAATGAGATTATATGTGAAAATGCCAGATAAATCTTAAAGTGCAAGATGAAATTAATTATTGTTCTGAGAGAATACTGATTTGAGATGCATAACGATCTGAACAGAATTGAAGGATGGCCTGTTAATAAGATGAACTTTCATGAAGTTAAACACGAAGAACTTAACTTCACAAATCTATTATAGGATGTGTGGGATGAAACAGTCTTCGTTCCTATCAATAGTCTTGAGAGTTGTAGCAGATTTAGGCTTAATATGAGTTAACCATGTAATGTGGTAACCAAACCAAGACATCCACCTTAGGATATCTTACCAAAAGCATGGATCTCAACACTTGGGAGGTGCAGCCCCATTGTATTCTGCACTGGTAACATACATTAGAAACAATGGGCTACAGCTTAAGGCGCACAGGGAATGGGATATATTTCCAGAGTAGAGTAATCAGGTTGGCCAGTGATCTAGACATCACAACCTTCTATGAAGGATGATTGAAAGGACTAATGGTTTGGTTTAGGAAAAAGGAACTCGAGAACAGTACAACTCAAAGTGTGGTCAAGGGACTGACAGTCCCCTAACCAGTCTTCAGTGAGGTGAGTTCAGACACTGAGAGTAAGTATTAGAAACCATTTGTCACCATTTGGCATGGCTGTGCGATCCAAGTTCATGATCACTGGACTTGTCTTACTAAATGGGGTTGAGACCAGCTTGTGTGTTGGGCTCACAAGGTCCATGTTACATGTGACATTTCAAGATCAGTTTATCTAGCATAACCCAAAGTGTATAATGTACAGGGTCCATTGTTTTACAGAAAGACTATTGTAGAAACTAGCTAGTGACTGTGGATTAAAGATGAATTTTGACAATATAGCATCACTTACTTAATTTTGGTAAAAGTAAAAATGAATAGCCAAAGCTTTTAAAAATTACTTTAAAAACCTCTTTATTTTTATTTTTTTAATGTGTATCATTTTTAAAGTCATTATTGAATTTGTTACAATATTGTTTTTGTTTTATGTTTTTTTTTTTTTTTTTTGACTGCAAAGCACGTGGGATCTTAGCTTCCTGACCAGGGATTGAGCCTGCACCCCCCAATTTGGAAGGCAGAGTCTTAACCACTGGACCGTCAGGTAAGCCCCACTTAACATATTCTGTGAGACTGGCTTCTTTATGATGGTTAATATTAAAACAAAGAAGCATGTGAGATACACATTTTCCCCTGTGAGTGGTTTCTGTCAATCAAACCTAAATTTGATAACAAACAGAAAACTCACCATGGGGAATACTTATAGTAATAGTGTTGATTGAAATGTGTGTATAGACATGTAATATGGGGAATTGGTATTTCAAAGTAAACTTTTTGTTTAGTTCTGACAGCTGAACAACAGAAAAAAAGTTGCAAATGCAATCGTGATTCTTCATATTAATTGCCTAAGTGTACACTTTTAGTAAAAATATGAACAATTTTTTACATTCGTTTCTGTTTCCTGTTATATTTGTTCCAGTTATATTTATTGGAATGCAATTTTGTATCTGCAAAGTCTAATAAAACATTTAGTCTTGTATTTTCTCTAGTACAATTCTTAGAGATTATCTAATGATTGTATCATTCATATTTCTAATATTATTTATGTTTCCAATAATTGTTTTGTAATGAATTTTACAAAAGTATCTTGGTCAGTGGCAGGCTGGGAAGTTTTTAAAAAATCAATCATTCTCTGTAGACAGTTTAAGAAACTTTGTTCTAGATTGAATAGAGGTCAGAAAACTTTCTGTAAAGGGCCAGATAGTAAATATTAGAACATTACAACTAATCAACTCTGCCTTTGCAGCCAAAAGGATGGGTGTGGCTTTATTCCAGTACAACTTTCTTTACCAAAGCAGGAGCAGTAGCTTGCTGAGCTCTCATCTAGACAAAGAAGAAATCCATATTCTGTGCCTCTCCAGAGAGAAGAGTTGAAATCAGACGGGCACGTTTACATCAAGTCAACTTTTAGCTTATTATATGAAAGACTTCCAGTAGTTAGGAGAAAATAAATTGCCTTGCATTTTAATGAACTCAAGTCTAGATGTTTATAAACAGAGGCTGAGTGAATTGTTGGATGCTCTGAAAGTAAATCCTGTGCTGGATAGGAGGTTGGAAAAGATGAGCGAAGAGCTCCTCTCACTCAAAGATCCAGGTTCGAGGATATTCACACATAACACTCTTCAACGTAAGATGTACTACTTCCAGCCGAGGGAATGATGGAATGAAACGTAACTTCTCTCATTTGCTCTGCTGTTTGGAGCTGCCAGGTGGTGTCTTATTTGATGGGACATTTGAGGTTATGAAAGGCAAGGGGGGGAGGGTGCAGGCGGAGGCTCAGACCCGGCCCCCTCACAACAGCTGCAGCTCCTTTGAAATGCCCACGGCATCCAGGCCAGGAGGTGCTGGCTGCAACGTGGCGATTAGTCATGGTTTCTGTGTTGCTTTCCACCTTGGGATCATGATTTCAGAGAGCTTTATTAAAACTGGGACTTTAACCAGGACCTTCTTTGGAAGCTGCTCGTCCTGCCTCGGGAAATCTTGGGTAGGAGTCCTGTGTGTGTACGCATCTCTCTCTTTCCTCATTTAACAGAGATCCTTATTGGAGTCTTCAGTCTCTGACTTTAACTTTGAATAGAACCCACATCACATTAACACTGACTGTAATGAGGCGATTTCAGTGTTGTCATAAAGCAAGTGTGAATTCTGTAGGACATAATGAAGGAACAGTTTTCTGAGAAAGAGTAGCTTTGCATGTGCCTTGGCGTTTTTAATTTAGAGGAAACTTCAAACTTCTTTTGGCTTTTTCTAAAAAAGTGAGAAGTCATAGCTGAAATTAATATATGCTTCAGAGACAAATGCCAAAAACAGACACCGCAGAGGGAAGGATTTTGTCTTTTTTAAACAAAATCTGACCATCTCTTTACACTGGCAACAGGAGCCCATACGAGCCCACGGATGTAAGAGGTGGGTACTCCACAAGTACATGGAAATTTAGATGTGTATCTTCCATTAAAGTTGACTGGAGCTGGATGGCTGAGCCCTCCTGTTCAGAAGCACGGCCTGCCGCTTGCCGCATTGCAAGGGGAGGAGCCTGAGGCCAGTGGTGGGCAATGGCTGGGTCCTCAGGCTTTCAGAAATGCAGGGGTTTAGTAAGTCTTTCAGTGAGATGCATGGCCAAGATTGAGGACACTCTACCTGCTTCTCATGGGGAAAGTAATCTTGAATCTTTAGAGGACTGCTTTTCTCTTCTGCAAAGTGGTAAGGTGCGATTTCAGTTGTCCTGGTGCTTTACGAGTGAGTGGTATTTGATGTACAAGGAAAGTGCATGCCTAACTATGAATGAGGCTTCACCATTGTCATCTATTTCTGGATTTTGTTTGTTTTTTTTTACCCCTGTCTTGGGTCAACCCACCAAACTCTTCAGAATTAAACAAAATCAGGTGAGAACCAAATTCAAAGCAGAGCAATGAAATTCATGACTCTTTTACCACGAGAGATCCAAAGGTAAATTTCCACGAAGACATTACATAAATTGTGGACTTGAGTACAAAAAGCAAGAAATATCCCTCTTCTAAAACAACAATAAAAATACCTAATTGTATATATTGCTGAGGAAGCCCTTCCGGGTCTCAGGCCGACGACCAGAAGCTCATGACAATACATTTCTGAATCTCTCTCAAGGGCCAGGAGGGGCAGAACAGCTGGGTTCAGATCCTGCCTGTGCCGTTTCTGAGTGGCTCTGGGCTTCCCTGTCCTTCGATCTCTGCATCTGTGACGTGGGGTTAATGACGAGCAGTGGTACCTGGCGTGGAACGGGCACTGTGGGCACCTGCTCATCACACCACAGAGTGCTAAGAAGCACACACAGCCTTCCTGAGGCCCTGGAGGGAGAAGCATGACCATGTTCCAGGGTGGTGAAGCCATTTGGGGATGACATTCTGGGGAATTAAATATGTCTGGGCCTCTGCAGATTAAAGGTGAGCATTATATTTCTGTTTCTTGGATTGATTAAAATAGGGACAAACCCAGAGGGAATGCTACTGTCTTTTTTTTTTCCTGCCAAACTAATTCCACAGTTGGTTGAAGCTCTTGTGGTGTTTGGTTCTCAAGTTTCACTTTCTACCTCTGATCATTTAGCCTAGTCCTAGTATGTATTTAGTTTGTTTTTTGCAGTAAAATAAAGGATTGGCTGAAGCTCCAATACTCTGGCCACCTGATACAAGAGCCAACTCATTGGAAAAGACCCTGATGCTGGGAAAGACTGAAGGCAAAAGGAGAAGGGTGTGGAAGAGGTTGAGTTGATTGGATGGTATCACTGACTCAATGGACGTGAGTTTGAGCAAACTCTGGGAGATAGTGAAGGACACAGAAGCCTGGTGTGCTGCAGTCCATGGTGCTATGGAGAGTTGGACACAACTGAGAGATTGAACAATGACAAAGGGCTGGTCTGTGACTTGTGTAAGGAGCAGATCGTAGGGACATGTGCCACCACCAGGGTCTCCTATGTAGCTGCTTAGACCACAGCCCCCAATATGCATCACGGCTAAGATTCACGAGTGGGTGGAGATCACTCACTGGATTTATTTATTTCAAAATTCAGGCCACGAGTCCCTATGTTACAATGTGGAAAGCCCTGTTTTATTCAAGTGCCTGCATCCGTGGGGCCCACAGCTAAGTAGGGGCTGTAAGGGTATATGCCACCATAGCCAACGTAAGGCATAAATTAAGAATGTCAGAATGCCAAAGAGACCAATTTACAGAGGAGCTTCTGTGAAGGTAACATGGCCTAATGCATGTTATTCAAGCCTGTCCCACATGTGGGTTTTGCAATGCTGGTGATAAGGGAAGAATTCAATCACACCACTTGGTTGAAAACAAATTGTGTCGTTAGTCTTTGGCATTTGTGTTTGTGATACATAGCAGCTAAGGATCTGCACTGGCAGCTGGACAGACCAGCCACACAGGCGTGGCTGCGCTTGGTTTAATAAGAACCATGTGTTACAACCAAAACAACATTTGACCTTCCTGCTTCAAACAGTGTGTGTACTTCTCAAGGGCTCTATTCAGCCAGACAGCTGTTGGGACGTTTATTCCCACATTTTTCATTTTTCTTTGACCCGGACAAATTGCCCATGTTTTAATATATTCTCTGGATATTGTTTTTCACCATTTTACCTCCTTAGCTTGAATCTTTGGTTCCTAGTTCAAACCCCAAATTGTTTTGAAGGTGAGGTCAACCAAAATTCATTTGCGCTTTTTTTGGGTGCTATTTTAGAGCAGAAATTCAGGCTAAAGTTATTTTTAAAGATTTGGTTACTCGGGAGTGACTTAAAATCCATGGGCTGTAATGACTTCTCTGTGTAGACCAGAATAAAGAACACTTTCTTACAACTCAGGGATGTTTTCTCTGCTTCTTCAAAATATAGTGCGGCTTGACTTGTTACATACTGAAGATGTGAAATGAAAAAAGTAGCTAACGATTTTAATTCTGAGTTTCCTAAAAGGATCAATTCAGTGAGAAAGAGAGGTCTTTCAGCACAGTGGTTATGGGCCTCAGTTTTAGAGTCAGACACACCTGAAGTTGAAACCCTGCTCCTCCACCAGCTAATAGATCACAGGCAAGGGACTTAGCGAATTCAGGTTTTATTTTCCTTCTCTAGAAAACAGAGACCCTCTGCCACAATGCATGAAATGCCATAACATAGCTTGTGGAAAACAGTTAAGTCCTCAATAAAGTATAGGTTTGTTTCAGAACTGAAATCGCCAGCCTTACTCCTATAGAGGGAAAAATGCCTGCAAAGTCCTATAAGAGAGAGGAAGTGTAGTGACTCGGGCAACTGAAGGACTAGTGACTAGAGAAAAGGGCAAGGGGTGAGAATGGAGAGATGGGGTGAGCTCTGAATCCTGTCGTTACTCTCTCCCTCCACCTGCTCAACCACGATGACATGAACCAGCCTGACAATGATCACATCCTGAACTGCACTTGAAATAAAATGCCATAGGAAAGAATGAAGCAGAAGACACCGGGCATGGCCCACCCCATAGATTCTGTTCTGCATTCTCTTAATCTACAAATCACTGGAGAACTTGAGTCTAATATGGAGTGGATATTTACAGCTAAACAAACTTCTGAAAGATTATCACAAACAAGGCATTTTACGTTTGTATGCAAACCCTCTGATCAAAACTAAAGCAGAGTGAAACAGATGTTAGCCTAGGTTCCTATCGGGCTTATTCATGATGCTTATGATAAGATGAGATATTTGGAGAATAAACACATAGACGGTCAGTCATTTCAGAATTTTGGTTAGGTTTGTGTTGTTTTTAATTTGTGAATGCAGCTTGTCCTGCTGGTACAGCCATGGTCTTAGTAAGGTATAGTAAGTTGCACCTACCTTTTTCCTTTGGAAGTTCACATCAAGTTTCATTGAGGCACACTTGTTCAACGTATTTAGTCGTCTAAAAGGAAAGAAAAATGTGATCATTGCTATCACTAATGAACCTAAATCTTTCCAGTTTGATGATTCTCATCAGTTGCCAGTGAAGCTGAAAGTGCAGAAACAACCAATCACATCCCAAGAAAGGACTCAACCAAGAGATGGTACATGATAAAGGGTTCCCTTTTGTTCTCCAGCCTCCAGACCTGAGAGGACCTTCCATGAAGCTTACCAAATCCCTGCTACTTCCCTTTCCATCATCCTTGGAACCCATGGGAAGTAATTTTAAGCCATATTTTCACCAGCCCCTCATTTCATCTGCCACTTTGACCTTCTCTCCAGTCTATCCTGCTAATCCCCAAATTTGGATCAACTCAACCGTCTCTCTTCTCTCGCTCTTGTGTATAAATGGGAAAAGAACTCACATTATAGTGCTGAATTATATATGCTATGAACTGAATTGTGTCCTCTCCAAACTCACAGTTTGAAGCCCTAAACCCCAATGTGATTGTATTTGGAATACAAAATGATTAAGGTTAAATGAAGTCATAAGGTAGAGCCTTAATCCAATAGAATTAATGTCTTTAAAGGAAGAGACTGATTCAATGGACATGAACTTGGGCAAACTCCGGGAGATGGTGAGGGACAGGGAAGCCTGGCATGCTTCAGTCCATGGGGTTGCAAAAAGTCAGACACATCTTGGTGACTGAACAAAGGATGAGACACCAGAGCACTCCCTCCCTCTCTCTCAATCAGCCATGGGAGGACACGGCTGTCTGCAAGCTAGGAAGAGAGTCCTCACCAGAAACCAAATCTCACTGGCACCTTGATCTTGGACTTCCCAGCCTCCAGAACTGTGAGAAAATAAACTTCTGTTGTTTAAGGCACCCAGTCTGTGGTATTTTGTTTTAGCAGTCTGTGATGACTAGTACATAGCAATACTTACATTTTGAAATTCTCCCTCAGCTGGGCTCCTCAAATTGCTACCCAGCATTTATTTCATTTTTTTTCTCTCCATAGGCATTCATTCTTGGATCATGAAAAATACCACAATTCCTCAACAGACCATTGCCAGTGAGAAAATACAGCTTAAGTCATTAATTATTTTAACAGTTCTTTCCTTCATCATAAGAAATGTTCATATTCTTTTTTAAAAATATTTTTCTTTATTTATTTGACTGTATGGCATGCAAACTCTGAGTCGTAGCATGAGGGATCTAGTTCCCTGACTAGGGATTGAACCCAGGTTCCCAGCATTGGGAGCATGGAGTCTTAGCTACTGTACCACCAGGGAAGCCCAAGATGTTCATATTCTTTTTCAAAGCTAACCCTTTATCATGTGTTTGACTGTAACATCCACCACATCATGTGGGTTCTTTTTACTCAGCATAGGAATAAAGAGATATCAGCTATTAAAATAAACTAGATTCTGATGATGGTTATCTTCTTTCTCTAGCCTGGATACCCTACCTGAGCTCCAGAGCTACATTTTCAGCTACTCACTAGTCTCATTCATCTGTGGGGTCCTCCTGGCCCTTCCAACTCACCTATGAAAACTGAACTCACTGTATTCTCTTCAAAACTTGATTTTCCTGTTTAAAGTCTTAACAGCATTACCAGTAAGTCAAGTCATCCAAGCTAGAAAACAGAGTCATCTACCTGTTAATTAGAGCTCCATGATGGCTTTAAATTTTGCCTCTTCTGGGTCATACTCGGTCTCTTCTCATCTTTTACTTACAGTCAGGAGACAGACAGCCTGTTAAATTGGTTTCACTAATGCTTCACATTGAAACTAGTTCTTTTTGTCAGCTTCTTATCGTGATATTTACTTAAAATATTTAATAACTATCCTCGTTTTCAGCCATCTCCAGTTTCCCCACTTTTTAGACATTCATTAGTATCAACTATGACAGGCAGTTATGGACTAGAAGCTGATCACCTAGTCTGAAGCTATCTTCTGCAGGTCCTTTGCTCCTGTACCTGATAGCCAGTTCCAAATGTGTTAAGGCCTCTACCTAAGAACTAAAAGTGTTATCTGAGGTGCATTATGTACAGTTATCTGTGAACAACATAGGTTTGAACAGTGTGGGTTCACTCAAACACACATTTTTTTCAATAAATATACTGGAGGGACTTTCCTGGTGGTCCAGAGTCTAAGACTCCATGCTCCCAATGCAGGGGGCCAGGGTTCGATCCCTGGTCAGGGAACGAGATCCCACATGTCACAACTAAAGATCCTGCATGCTGCAACTAATATCTGGTGGAGCCAAATGAATAAACAAATAAGAAAATTTTTTTGAGACTTGAAATATTTTGAAAAAAGCTTGCAGACGAACCAACACAATACTGAAGTAGAACAATGTTGGAGAATTGACACTACCCAACTTTTAGACTCACCATAAAGCTATAGTAATCAAGACAGTATGATAGTGGTGAAAGAAGAGACAAATCATCAGTGGAATAGGATAAAGAGCCCAGAAATAGACCCACACAAATATAGCTAACTAATCTTTGACAAAGGAGTAAAGGCAACACAATGGAGAAGAGATAGGTTTTCATCAAACAACGTTGAAAAAACTAGATCCACATGCAAAAAAAAGTCAGTCTAGACACAGATCTTATATGCATCACATAAATTAACTCAAAATGGATCACAGATCTAAATGTAACCACAAAACTGTAACACTCCCAGAAGATAACATAGGAGAATATCTAAATGACCTTAGGTTTAGTGATGACTTTCTAGATACAACATCAAAGGCATAATCTATGAAATAAATACTTGACAAATTGGATTTCATTAAATTAAAAACTTCTGCTCTGTGAAACACACTGTCCAATGTATGAAAGGATATGACATAGGCATGGAGAAAGTATTCATAAAAATCACATCTGATAAAGGACTGTTATCTAAAAAACACAAAAAACAACTCTTAAAATCAAAATAATAAAACAATCCAATTAAAAAAAACAGACAAAAATCAGGATACCTCACCAAAACAAGATACACTGGTCACAAATAAGCATATGAAAAATGCTCCACATCATATATTATTACAAACTTGCAAATTAAAACAACCGTGAGATACCATAACATACGTATTAGAACGACAACATTCTAAAACATTGGCATTACCAAATGCAGGCCAGGATGAGGAACGACAGAAACTCTCATTCATTACTGGTGGGAGTGCAAAATGGTACAGCCCCTTTGGAAGACAGTTTCTTATAAAACTAAACATCTTCTTACTATACATTCCAGTAGTTGCACTCCTAGCTATTTACTCAAAGAGTTGAAAACTTATTGCATGCAAAAACTTGCACAGGAATTATTTTTTAATCCATAAAGATAAATATTGTATTTCTAAAGGACATATATACTTAAAATATAAAACAACGTGACCAAACTTTTGCAGCTGACATGTCCACAATAGCAATGGGTGTGAGGTGCTACTGCACAGGGATGTTTATAGCAGCTTTATTCATAATTGCCAAGACTTGGAAGTGACCAAGAGGTTCTTCAGTAGGTAAACGGATAAACTGTGGTACATCCAGACAATGGAATATTATTCAGTGCTAAAGAAATGAGCCATCAACCCATAAAGAGACAGGGAGGAACCTTAAATGCATATTACTAAATGGAAGAAGCCAATCTGAAAGGCTACATGCTATATGATTCCAACTAGATGGGATTCTGAAAGAGGCAAAACAGTAAAAAGATCAGTCAGTATAGGGACAGTAAAAAGATCAGTGGTTACTACTGGTTAGGAGGGAGAGAGGAATCCCAGGATGGACAGCAAGGGTAGAGGACTGTTAGAGCAGTGAAATATTGTGTATAATACTATAATGGTGGATACATGACACTACACATTTGTCAAAACCCATAAAATGTATAAGACTGGGAGTGAAGCCTAATGCAAACTATAGACTTTGGGTGACAATGATGTGTCAATGCAGGTTCACAGCTGTGAGGTGTCACTTGGGTGGGGGATGTTAATGGTGGGAGAGGCTGTGTATATGTGGGTACAGGTGGCAGATGAGAACTCCCCATACTTTGTGCTTAATTTTGCTGTGTATCTAAAACTGCTCTAAAAATAAAACCTATTATTTAAAAATGTAATCTTTGTTTTATTCATTTAAAAGTCATTTTATTTCTTGGAGTTTGAAATTACTGATGTAAAGCGATCTGCATTTCTTTTGCTCTGAATCTACTTTCTTATTAGTACTCAATTCTATCTACAAAATTGTCATGATTAAAGACATCTTAGAAATTCTGGATACAATTTCAAATATCATATGCACAACTATTCAGTTCTTCCTCTCATGACGGATACGTTTTTTCCAATCATCATGCCATATACTTTAAATATCTTATAATTTTATTTGTCAGTTATACCTCAATAAAGCTGAAAAAACCCAACTGACTTTTTAAGCTGGGAACAAAAGACAAAGAGGGAAAACACTCTTTATGGTGATCTGAGACTAGGCAGACATTCTCAGCATGGTGTAGCATCAGTCTGTATTTATCTTCTATAATGTAAACAATGGCTAGACTCTCCAAGAATACAAAATGGATAAAACATACACCCTGGTGAGATGGAGATGCCTCTTTAAGGAGTGGCTGCTTCAGGTAAAAGAACATGTCATATAACAGAAGGATTCACAGCCCTTTAAAACCACCATGAATTCTGCTATGACTATAGCCAGGCTGCATTTAGGACAAATATTAGCATCAGTATTTGTTTCCCTCAGACTTAATGATGGGGCTTCCTAGGTGACTCAGGCGGATTCTTAATTGAGAATTCTTAATTGAGAGTCCGCCTGCCAATGCAGGAGACGTGGGTTCCATCCCTGGGTCAGGAAGATCCCCTGGAGGAAGAAATGGCTACCCGCTCCTGTAATCTTGCCTGGGAACTCCCACGGACAGAGGAGCCTGGAAGGCTATAGTCCCTGAGGTCGCAAAGAACTGGACAGACTGAGCAACTAAACAACAAACAACAAAAACCACTTAATGATAAGTAACATAAAACCTTTCAGAAAACCTGAGTTGGTCTGTCACTGGTGGCCTGGAAAACTATCCCTGCATGAACAGGAATTATAAAATGTGTTTTCTTTGCTGCATGAACAGTGTGTCTTCCACTGGATTAGAGCCTCTTTTGAGAGGAACCATAATGTATTCTTCTAATCCACCTAAAACCTAGCAGAAATTTTATACATGATAGTCTCTGTAGGTTTTTCTTTTAAACTGAACACACTTTGTTTACATTGGTCCAATCAGCGACTGGTTTTAGTCACAATAGACCTTGTATAGTCAGAAGAGCAGAACTATTCCCCACTGAATATGACAGGCTGAGAGCTGCACCTCATTTGCATCTCTAATGCCCAGCACAGGCTCTGGTTCAGAGAGAATCCACTGGGTAAATGTTTGCTAAGGAAATACTAGAACCTGGTAGGCTCTGGGGACCGACTGGCCTGACCTCTTTTATTTTCAAACGAGGAGACTAAGGCTCCAAGAGAAAACACTTGCTCAGGGGAACCATGCATCAGCTAGACAGCTAGAGTTTGCCCTGTCCAGAGATTTCTCTACTCCAGGCTCCTCAAGGAGGATCCAGGAGGCCTGGGAGATGACAGCCTATGTCCTGGACCTTGCACAGGCTGGTCAATAAATGATAGTTTCCTTCCCCTCACTACATTTTCCATGGAAAGAGGAAACCCATGACGCATACTGAAGCTGTGCAGTTTGTGCTTTGGGCAAACTGGATTTACGTGTTGACATAAGCAAAGCAGTTTGACCCTTTCAGACGGACCGCCCACAATGTCCATGGCTACCAGAACCTGTTAATTTTTACTGTTGTCTTCAGAAGGCTTTAGAAGCGTTCATACATTAGTAAAGGAGAAACAGTCAGAAGTCTCATTTTAAAAGTGAAACTTGAAATTCTGGAGGGAAAGTCAACAGGAAGAGAAGAAGCTGAGATACGACCATCTGACAGTGGGCACCATGTTCCAGGAACAAGTCGAGGGGCTGAGAATGCAGAGGTGAACCAGATGTGGTCCCTGCCCGTGGGGATCTCACAGTCCTGAGTGGGATATAAATATGATGAACAAAAGGAAAAGCAATCAACTCTCAGGACACAGAAAGACAAAGCCTCCCAGAGGAGGCAGTATTTGAGCAAGGCGATGAAGGACGGAGAGAAATTTGCTGCCCAGATGAAAAGGACTACAGGCAAAGCCAGCAGTCATTAACTGGAGCTCTCTAGTCTTGGAACTGCAAGGATGTGAACAGGAATCACTGGTGGGATGGGCAGGGGTCAGATCATGAAGAACCAAAATGAAGATGTTAGAGCAATCTGCAGCAAAGGGGAGCTACTGAAGGAGTTAGGAGAGTAATGTAATGCCACTGCATGCCGGAGACAAAACTGGGGGCAGGATGGAGATGGAACTGAAGAAGAATGGGTGGAAGACAGTTAACAGTTTAGGTGAGAGATGGCTAAGAGGAGCAGAGGGGAGTGGGAACAGATGAGGACTTGGCCACTGACATAGAAGCATAGGGGCCGGGGAGAAATAGAGGGTGACTCCTGGGTTTCAGGCTTTTGTCAATGTTCCTGTGTCAATTAACAGAGAAAACCATGGAGTAGGGAGGGGCCAGGAACTGGGATTCAGGGAAGAGACATGAGGTCATGTTGGGATGCCTTGTGACATCCAGACCCACTTCGGAATGATCAGCAAGTAGAGGATATACACAGAGGATACATAATCATTAAACCAATCTTCCAGGGAGAATTCAGTGCCCTGGAAACTGCCATGCTCAAGGCCTGGGTGGAGCAGGATGAGCTGGGCTGGGGGAAGGTGTAGTCAGAGACATGGGAGGTCAATGGAATCAGCTCAAAGTGGTCCTGGAAGCCACAGAAGGAGCATTACACAGAGAAGGGAGCAGTTGGTTCATTGTATCAAATATTTAAGAGTAAGTGATACAAAACATAAAATATGCCTCTTGGGTTAGCAGTCATCGCAGGCAGCAGCTTCAGAGAAGCCTGAGTAGAGGGCTGAGCTGTGAGTGAGTGCCATGAAGAAGTGTAGCTCTGGAGGAGAGAGATTTAGGGCATTGAGGAGAAAATGAATAATTGATTGCCACACAGTATCCTCTCACAGGTAGAAGCGTTAAAATAATTCGTGAACTGACAGGTTATTTTCTTCCAGGTTCCAATGTAATTTAACAAACATGTATTGAATTCCTGCCCAGCACATGGTCGCAGAGCACCGGGAGCCCATGATGTACTGAACGAGATGTGGCTCCTAGCAGTGAGCACTGTGGAGCCAGCTAAACCCACGTGACAGTGGGGCCAGCGCGCAGCAAGCTGTGCCTGGGCTGCCCTGGCTGACAAGACACCCGGGAGGGGAAGGAGGGAAGGGCAGGCAAGGTGCCTGCTGGGGGCGTGGGGACCAGAGGGAGATGGGGAGGGTGGTCGGGGCCCCGTCTGAGCGGTGTCCCACTCAGTCACTGTGATAGAGCCTGGGAGACACAGAGAGGCCCTCTGCACTTGGCACATATACGGGAGCAGTGGCGCCCTTTCCTTCTCCTCATAGATGCATATTTTACCTTTAAACCACCAGACTCTAGCTCATGAGGTCTTCCATGCTGACTTAATGGTCAGTTTCCTGGGCTATTTTTCTAATATTCCTGCCAAAAGCTCAAGAGGAATAACAGGCAGGGGTGCGGGTTCATCTCTGACATGCCATTCTGATTAAAGCTGAAGCCTGAACTTCTCACCCTCCTCGCCAGGGTCAGAGGTGAAAGGTCTCCAGCCCCGTCTGCTGAGGAGTGCCCTGGGTGTGGCCCTCAGAGACTGTCGAGAACAAGTCACCTGGTCCAGGGCTCAGAGGTCAGTGCCCCTGGGAGCAGCGGCTCCTCCTTGCGGGGCCTGGGAAAGGTCCCCTGTCTGTCTGGGGGTTCACAGAACAGACTCTGCAGAGCAGGGTGGAGACCTCTGCCACACACACGTGTCTGGTGTGTTCTCGGCCAGGGCAAGGCTTTTCAAATACCACAGGCCATCCAGCGGGACGGCTTTCTGGTGTCTGAGGGGAAAGAAAGGTGTCACCGGAAGTTGCAAGGGGCTGTCATCAGGCCACAACTGAGCCAGGGGAGGCCACGCTCCCCCCTTGCTGAGCTGTTCACTCTGGCTGTTCTTCTAGCAAGTGGTCCTGGGGCAGCAGAAATGCTGGCTCCTCTTCCGGCGCATAACCCCACAAACTGGCCCTGGATATCAGTGGAGGTGTGGGAGAGGGATGGTAAAGCATGGACTGATCTTGCTATGTGATGTCGTTCAAGGGGGAGAGGATGTACAGGTGGCACTGTATGAGTTGCATAATATATATTTTTAATTGACTTACAGTTGACAGACAACATGAGATAAGTTTAAGGTGTATGACATAATGATTTGATACTTGAAATGATGATCAAAATAAGTTTAATGTCCATCATCACACATAGTTACTATCTTTTTTTTCCTGTGATGAGAATTCTTAAGACCTACTCTTTCAGCAACTTTCAAATATGCAATACAGTATTGTTAACTATAGTCACCATGCTGTACATTACATCCCCAGAAAATAATCTGAAATCAGTAATAGCCTCTAATGATGAGAGTTTTGGGGAAGAGTGCAAGTTCCCTCCGCAAACTGATCGAGGACATCAGCCACGGTGGCCCACAGGTAAAGAGCTAAAAACAAAAGAATAGGGGCCTCATAGGTGGCGCTTGTGGTAAAGAATCCACCTGCCAATGCAGGAGACGCAAGAGACGTGAGTTCCATCCCTGGGTCGGGAAGATCCCCTGGAGGAGGAAATGGCAACTCACTCCAGTATTCTTGTCTGGAAAATTCCATGTACAGAGGAGCCTGGCGGGTGACAGTCCATGGAGTCACAAGCAGTCAGACACGACTGAGCGACTAAGCACACAAAAACAAAAGAACAGGTTTTCTTGGACTTCTTCAGTTTGTGGACTTCAAAGTTTAAATTCACGTATGCCTGTACTAGAGAAGTACAGCTTCTTAACTTCCTTAACTTTTTAACTTTTCACAAAAATTGCATCTAATCCAGATAAAATTTCTCCAGTGAGAATTAGGCTGGGTTGAAGCAAGGGTCATACCAGAGATTTCTGAGAAAACTGAAAGAAAGGAAAACCCCAGGGGGAACTGGGTGGGAAGAAACACTCACTCCCAGGAGCTGAGGGGCGTCTCTCGGCTCCTTCCCCGCCTGCCCTATAGAAGTGGGGTCCCCCTTGGTCAGCCCCGGTCTTCTCCTCTCTTTACTGTCTCACTCTCAGGGCCTCATACCTTTCGTGCGTGGATGACATTGCATCTCTGTCTCAAGCTGAGGGCCTGTCCAGCTCCAGACCCACATGCCCGGCTGCACACTCGACGCCTTCACTGGCACCTCCAGGCACCTCAGCTCACCACCACCCCCCCACCCCGAACTGGACTCCTCTCGCCTCTCTCCTCGGCTGTTTCCTGACTCAAGAAAAGGCATCACCACCACACAGCTGCTCAAACCTGGAGGAATCTGGTGCCCCTGAACTCCGAACAACAACAGCAGTAACAATAATACCTGTTATTCACAGGTTCTGGTAAGAATAAAATGAAGTCAATGTCAAGAACTTAGTATGCTAGTCAGCACATAGTAAACACTCCAAAATGATAGCCATGGTCATCAACTTTTTATGTGCCAAAGCAAGTCATTTAAAAAAAATATTGCTAATGTTTTTTACATAATGCAATACAAATAGCTAAACACACATATATATAGAGAGAGATAAACTCCTCCTTTAGCCTGCTGTTCTACTTTGTAGCTTCTTGGGTATTCTTCCTAAAGTTATTTTGCGTAGGTGGTTGGAAAAGTTTATATAAGAGACCATTAAAAAAATGTAAAGATCAATTTTTAATATAAATTTATACACGTATATATGAAATCCCTACCTTTGACCTTTCTATATCTGTACTTGTCTTGGCCACTCCCATTCTATATAGACTACCTTGGGGTGAGGTTTGTGATGGAAAGTGGGGGTGGGGATGAAGATGCCTTTTCTGCACATTAATTAGTCAAATAAAAGAAACAAAAGTGAAAGTTCAAAATAACCACATCAAAATTTCATGTGTTCTTGTCTGGGTAATTCCTACTGGCCTTTTAGGGTCATTTTTCCAGGAAGCTCTCCTGGTCATTTTTCTAAAACGCTCTCCCCCTTAGCTCTCCTGCACCTGTATTTATAGTGATCACACCATTTGTCCACGTGAGTCAGAGTTTACTCAGTTCTCCACCTTGGTACTATGGGCATTTGGGGACGGATAATTCCTTGTTGGGAGGCACACTGAGCCTTGTGGGAGGGAGCAGCATGTCTGGCCCCCACCCATTAGATGCCAGTAGTATCAAGACAGTTGTGACAAGCAAAAATATTCCCAGGCCTGAAGACAGGATCAAATGCTGCCCCCACCTCGGACTGAGAACCACTTCAGGTGAAAATTCTGTCTTATTTGTCTCCATAGCAAAGTAAGGCCCTCAAGACACAGCCTTGATGAAGTGACCTTAAGAAGAGATGATACAGTGCCACCACTCTCCACAGTGAATCAGTTCTGAACTCTTCACAAGAGAACAGAGTGTGCTTTAAACTCTTACTCTAATTATTATTATTTTTAAAAGTTGAGGTCCATGATGGCACAAATGCAATCAGAATTTCTAACCTTGGGACTTACAAGTTAAATTCAGAAAAATCACAAGGCAACTTAGACATCTTGGGAAGAATTACCTTTAAAGGAAGAAATTAAAAACAAAACAAAAAACACTCCAAATCGTGTTTCACAAAAAGACCTAAGCTTTCTTTGGAAAATGCCAGAAGCAGCCTGTGTGTCTTTGAATCCTAGCACTGCTATTTACGAGCCATAAATGGGCAAGTTATTTCATACCTCTGTGCCTCTGTTTCCTCATTTGTAAGATGGGAATGGATATTACAGTCTATCTTATAAGATTATTATGGGAATTTAATGAGTAAATATTTATAAAATGCTTAGAGGAGTGCTTGCCAAGCACTTTGTGGCTTATTTATTTATTTATACTTTGGCTGCTTTGGATGCTCAGACGCGAGGGCTTCTCTTGAGGAGCTCAGGCTCTAGAGCGTGTGGGCCCCATAGTTACAATGCACAGGCTTAGTTGCCCTGAGCTATGTGGGATCTTAGTTCCTCGATCTGGAGTTGAACCTATCTGTTGCATTGGAAGGAAGATTCTTAACCACTGGACTACCAAGGAGTTCTCCAGCACTTTGTATTTTGAAGAAATGAAATTACTGCTTACTGGGATTTGTATTTAACTTATAGAGTTAGAATTTCAAAGGCGGAAGTGACCGTGATTATTATGTAATCATCTATATCCTTCTCCCCATGATTTGTCTGTGGTTTCAGTTCAGGTAATTGTCACAAATTATTATGTGCCATAAATGAGCTTTCCTGGTGGCTCAGATGGTAAAGAATCTGCCTGCAATGCAAGAGACCTGAGTTCGATCCCTGAGTTGAGAAGATCTCCTGGAGAAGGGAAAGGCTACACACTCCAGTAGTCTAGGGTGTAGAATCCCCATGGACAGAGGAGCCTGGTGGGCTACAGTCCATGGGGTCACAAGGAGTTGGACACGATTGAGCGACTAAGCACAGCACAGAAACACATTATACAAAATATTGTACATTTTATATGATATTCTTAAAGAGGAAATTTAAAAGTATATTATCAATTTTCATAAAAACCACTATTATTTAAAATTATTAATGTTATTTAATTTACTCAGATCAAATGGCGTGCCTTTGTGTGTGGAGGTAAACTGTAAAAATCATTTTTGTTGGCACTCTCGGGCACAGTCTGCCTCGTCCCACATGATAACACTGCCATTAGTTGTTCTTTTAAATGCAAAGGGCGGTGACAGATGAACTGTAACCTTAGTCAATTCCATATCTTCACGAAACAGCACTGAGCAAGGTGAATGTCTTTGTTTTATACATGCTATAATGAGTATTTATTAACAGCATAAGTTAGGCAGATCTAACATTAAATTAGAAATTCAGAGATCATCTTGGGCATCAAAGCTCTATGTTATTAACAGCAGTCTGAACAAATACCCCAAACCAAAATGCTAACAGAACATGCTACTTCTAGAAAGTCTCCTTTGGGAGCTTTCGTGTGCTGCAGTTTGCCTTAAAGGTGACAAACCTAGCCAGGTATTGCGACACCTTGGCTATGCCTATATTCTGATACTGTTACAGTTTCCATTAGCTCATCCAGCTATTTTAGATTTGCAATTAGCTTTTCATTACTCACAGGGGAAATTATTTTTCAATTAAAAATTCAATCAAAAACCATCAAAACAGAATTATAATGTGGTTGCTAAGATAGCAGAGACTGCACGACTGTTCTGACTGGCAGCACCAGATATTTACAGACTCCTTCTGTGCACTGGTGCTGGCAGAGTTGCAGAAGCAATGCTGAGGGGTGATCGCCATTCTGGAGGTTCACCCCTTCATTAAGACAGCAAACCTGTCCTGTCTTCAGCAAGACCTGAAAATGAGAGCCACACACCCACATGTACCCAGTCAGGCATGAGCCCTCCCTGTCAGCAATGTCCTTACTACCATCTACAATTTTTTTATAAATCTATAAAAGGCTAACACTACTCAGCAACTCTCAAAGTGTAAATGGGGACCCAGGACATTAATTGTCTGGCAGGACATTAACTGTCTGTCCAAACATGAGAGAAACTTTCAGAAAACCAAAGGTGAATACAGTTCTTGTGGGTAACATTTACAGTAAGAGACCTTCAGACCTCTGGTCTCTGTTTATCTACCTGCCAGAAGCTACCTGCCCTCTGGCTATGGTTCCCTGTTTCCTTTCGGATTCTGCATTGGCTCAGCATTTCAAATAGGCATGAGAAATGTGGAGCCCACAAAAGTTTTAAAAATAAAACACGAGACCAGCTCCATCACTGTGTCTGCAGTGCACGAGGAAGAAAAGGAATAAAATCACAAGCCCTTACTTCTCTCTAGGCATCAATCATAACATACCATATAAGTGGGTGAGTGTCTAATTAACCACTCATCAAACTCAAAATTTTAAAAGTGCTGTCACTCCCCTCAGGCTGGAAGTCTTCCTTCTGCCTGCTTTCAGGAAATCTGTGTCTTGAAGGAATTCATAAGGAAGGCAAGGAAATTCCGTGTGTGTTCCTTTAGCCAACCTACCTCCATCTCCGCCTTCCTATTCCACTGGCGTCCTTTGATCCACCTGCTGAGACTACTCCTTTGGCCTCTGCTCTATCCACTGCTCCTATGCCCTGAGAATCTCAGCTCACACACTGCCGGCCAAACGCTTTCCTTATATCATAATAAGGATGACACAGCTGCCTAAAGAATTACTCCAATGATAACCTCCTGCCACTCTAATGCAAGCTGAGCCCTTATCAAGGGCATTGTGGTATCTGGTGTTGTTGCATCCCTGCTCAGTCCCTCAGTCGTGTCCGACTCTTTGTGACCGGATGGGACTGTAGCCCACCAGGCTCCTCTGTCCATGGGATTCTCCAGGCAAGAATACTGGAGTGGGTTGCCATTTCCTTCTCTGGGGAATCTTCCCAACTCAGGGACTGAACCCATGTCTCCTGCATCTCCTTCATTGGCACATGGATTCTTTACCACTAGCGTCACCTGGGAAGCCCTCTACAATATAAGGCTTTCTGATTTTTCTGGCTGACAGCTATTATTATTCACAACCTTACATCTTGAAATGATTCCTGTACTGGCTAATCTATAACATGTCTGAAAGGCATGTTTTTTTTAAGTAGACTTTAATGGAAAAGTCCAGAACTTAGTCAAGGGACCTTAGATCACATGCAGCAATGAGCAGATAAGGATTTATCACCCACATGTTTGACACTTAAAGTGTGGCCCACTCAGCCACATACATCATCAAATTAACAAAACTGCACATTTAGAAGCAATGTTCACTCCTGAAATCCTGAGTTAAAAATATGTAACAGATTTGTATTCTTGGTTTATAATGTAATCTTTGATTTATATTTCACAATATAAATTTAAGAATCTATGCGTAAATTACTAGAACTAATGAGTAATTTTAGAAAGGCTGCAGAATACAAATGAACAATATATATATATTAGCAGTGAATAATGGGAGACTGAAATGATAAAAAAAAAAACCCCAGCACCTCAAAACATGAAATTCTTAGGTACCTTCAAGTATGTATATCACCCATATGCTGAAAATGACAAGTCAGGGTTAAACAGAAAGAAATCAAAGGAGACCTAAATAAATAGGACTGTGTGTATGAATCAAAAGACTTGTCTGTTAAGATATCAATTATCCCCAAATTGATCTGTAGAGTCAACACAGTCCAAATCAATACTCCAGAGGATTTTAAAAACAGATATCCATGAATGGTTCTAGAACAGACAAAATAATCCTGGCAAACAAGTTGGAGGACTTATACTACTGATTCCAAGACATACACAAAGCTAAGTAATCAAGTGCCATAGTGATAAAAGAATAGACACATGGATAAATGGAACAGGATAGAAAGTCTAGAAACATACCCATGCATATATGGTCAATTGATTTACAATATAAGTGGAAAGGCAATTCAATGAGGAAAGTATAGGCTTTTCAACATGGCAGTCAACCAATGGGATACTGATAAGCAAAAATATGAATCTTGATCCATACTTTGTACCTTATAAAAAATTAATGGATCATCACCTTACACATAAAACACAAAACTGAAATTTCTGGAAGAAAAACAAAGGAGAAAATAGTGACCTTATGTTAGGTAATATTTTTTATGAGTGACATTAAAACCATGAAAAAAATGAATAAATTGGACTCCAGTAAAACTTAAAACTTCTTCGAAAGACATTGTTAAGAGATTGAAAAAACAAGCTACATGCTGGCAGGACATTTCAAAACTCAGTAAAAAAACAAACAACCAAATTTTTAAAATGGGCAAAAGACTTGAACAGACAAAAGAAGATGTATCTTACAAAAGAAGATATATGAATGGCAAAGAAGCACAAGAAAAGACATTCAGCATCATTACTCATTAAGAACATGCAAGTTTAAATCATGACAAGGAAACACTAGACACTTATTAGAATGCTTAAAAACAGAGCTAAACAAAGCCAAACAATACTGAGTACCAACAAAGATGTGGAGCAACAGAAACTCTCATACATCAGTGGTGGTAATACAAAATGGTATGGTCACTTTGGAAATGTTTGGTGGGTTTCTTATGAAGTTAAAATATACTTATCAAATATATCCCAAAGCCCCATTCCTAAGAAATTACTCAAAATAAATGAAAACTTATGTTTATACAAAAACTTGAATACGAATGTTTATAAGGGCTATATAATCACCAAGAAAGAAAGAAAGTGGAGTTGCTCATTCGTATCCGACTCTTGTGTAGCCCACCAGGCTCCTCTGTTCATGGGATTTTCGAGGCAAGGCTACTGGAGTGGGCTGCCATTTCCTTTTCCAGGGGATCTTCCCAACCCAGGGACTGAACCCAGGTCTTCTGCATTGCAGACAGGCGCTTTACCATCTGAGCCACCAGGGAAGCCCATATAATCACTCAAAGTGGTGACAATTCAAATATTCATTTGGTGAATAGACAAACTGGAGTAGTATATCCACACAGTGGAAGACTATGACTGACACACACAGCACAGATGAATCTTAGGTGTATTAAGTAAATGAAGCCAGACTCAAAAGCCTACATACTGTTTGATTTCACTTACATAGCATTCTGGAAAAGGCAAAACACTAGGCACAAAAACCAGATTAGTGGTTGCCAGGAGTTGGAAGCAGGGGTAGAAGTTGATGACAAAGGTGAACCAGGGAGTGTTTTAGGTGATAAAGCTGTTTTATATCTTGGTTGTGGTGGTGACTACATGATTGTAGGCATTTGTCAAAACTCAAACAACTGAAAATAGTGAATTTTACTTTAGATATATACAGAACACCTTGACTCAAAGAAGATATAGATTTAAAAATTCAATTGAGATGATTTTAAATTGAATTTAAAAATTTAATTGCACAGATTTCATTTATATGTGGAACCTAAAAAACAAAATAAATAAATACATCTAAATAGAAACAGAGTCAAAGATACAGAAAGCAAACAGGTTGCCAAATGGGAGGGGTGGAAGGAGGAGAGAAATAGGTGAGGGAGATAAAGGGGTACAAATCTTCATTTACAAAATAAATGAGTCACAGGTATAAAATGTACAGCGTGGGGAACACAGTTAATAATTATGTAATATCTTTGTATAGTGATAGATGACAACCAAACTTACTATGGCGATCATTTTGAAGTGTATAGAAATATAGAATACTAGGAACTAACAGTGTTGTAGGGCTAATATTTCAAAGACAAACAAACAAACTTACAGAAAAAAAAAAAATCAGATTTGTGGCAACCTGAGGTGGGAGGAAGGGGCAACTAAATCAAAGTGGTCAAAAGGTACAGACTTCCAGTTATAAGATAAATCAGTCGTAGAGATCTAAAGTACAAAATGATAAAGATAATATACACTGCTGTGTGTTTTGTATCTGAAAGTTAAGGAAGTAATTCCTAAGAGTTTTCACCACAAGGAAAAAAATGTTTTTTTTTTCTACTTCTTTAATTTTATATCTATATGAGATGATAAATGTTCACTAAATCAATTATAAACATTTCATCATGTATGTAAGTCTAATCATGCTGTACACCTTAAACATAAACAGTGCTGTATGTCAATTATATCTCAGTGAAACCGGGGGAAAAACAACAAAAGGCATAATTTGACAATCAAGTAAATATCTATAAGTATGCAGGAAAATGCGATTGCGAAAAAGATAATTAATGCAATACCATTAACAATAAGAAATATTTCTTTTAAAAGTGCCAAGTGGCTTCTCTGGTGGTCCAGTTGTTAAGAATCCACCTTGCAATGTAAGGGACACGGGTTTGATCCCTGATCTGGGAAGATCCCACACGCCATGGGGCAATTAAGCCCATGCACCACAACTACCGAGCCTGTGCTCTAGAGCCCGCAACCCACAACTACTGAGCCCGTAGGCTGGAACTACTGAAGCCCGAGCACCTGGAGCCTGTGTTTCTCAACAAGAGAAGCCACCGCAATGAGAAACCTGCGCACCGCAACGAAGAGCAGCCCTCCTTCGCTGCAGTTAGAGAGAAGCCCATGCAGCAATGGAGACCTAGCACAGCCAATAAATAAATAAAACTTTTTTTTTTTTAATGTCAACTGATTAGTAAAAATACTCTTGGTTAAAACTAAGAGGGAAAACTCAGGATGAGGTGCTGGTGAAATAGTTCTGAGGTGAATGAAGGCTTGGGGTGTACATCAGACATCCTGAGGAGAAAACACTGCTTTTCCAATTCATTGCCTTTAAAGAATTACAACAAAACTATCCAATCCTCTTATAAATGCTCACAAATGGCATTTTGTGCTTGTTTGTTTTTGAGTTCAAATAGCCCATCCCTGCAATTTGTGATTTGAAGAGTTAGTTCTCTTCTCTTCACCCACATAAGCAAACCCACAGCAATGCTTTCCTTGAACATTCAGAGACCATTTCCTAACACGACTCTATTTTCTCTTCATATAGCAACCCTAGAGAAAGCAGCTATGAACACAGAAATATAAATATGTGTCTAAAGAATCAGCAAGCCTATGATTATTTCACAATATTCTAACACACATTTGTCTCTCCTATCTTGACAAAAGTTTCCTCATCACTACTTGCTTCTTAAACTGCTATCTTTTGTATGTCAAATGCAGAATGTACGAGAAAAAACATTGGACTACAAGTGACGAAAACTTGTTTAAGGTCAGTTCAGCCCATTACTAGCTCTGCGGCCTTGGAAAAATGACTTGCCTCCTGAAGTATTTATTTCCAGCTCTGACTTCTCTCCAGGGCTTTAGTTAAAAAACTTCCAAGCTCATTTCCTACAGACACACATGACCTCTCATGCACATTTAATTGTTCAGAGATATTTGATTGCATTGGCATCTTTCATTATTACTCAAATTACAATTGTTTTATTTGTTCATGTATGCTTCAATTCTTCAATTAGATTTCTTCAACCAGATTATATATTCTTTGAGGGGAGGGAATTATTCATATATACATCTTTGTCTCCTTTTATCATCACATACTGAAGGTGTAAATTATTTCTGAAAGCAGATATAATTACTTGAGCTTACATATTTCAGTTTGCTGATATAATCATTTGTCTTAAAAAATACAGCTAAGTTTGACATACTCATGGAGTTTAACAACGCCTTCTCTGACCACTCATATTCTGGTCCCTCATGCTTCCTCCTCCCAATAATCCACTCACACTCCATCACTGTCTATAGCCTCAGCTTGTTTTACATTTTAAAAAATAGAATTTAACACTCTCTGAGATAATCTCTTCTTCTCCTCTTTTTCTCTCGTTCACCATCTCTTTGACTCAATCTGTGGTCTGAAGCTTCATGCTGCTGCTGCTGCTAAGTCGCTTCAGTCGTGTCCGACTCTGTGCGACCCCATAGATGGCAGCCCACTAGGCCCCGCCATCCCTGGGATTCTCCAGGCAAGAACACTGGAGTGGGTTGCCATTTCCTCCTCCAATGCATGAAGCTTCATACTAGAACTCCAATTCCATGAAACCAGGGACTGATCATGCTCACAGTAAGACACTTATAGCCTGGCATACAGTAGGCATTCAATAAGAACTTAACTGAATTGTTGTTGAACTCACCCCTTAATACAGTGACAACTATTATAGACATTTAACAATTGAAAGAAACAAAAATATTTCACATGATTTACCTGTAAAGAGGTTCTACAAGGTCCTTTTCAAGAAAATCATGATCGTTCTTGACAGCCACAATGTTGATGGGAAATTGCGAATCTGAAAGAGAGACAACGGAGTTTATGAGGCTTGTTTTATCTGAATCAGCAACGATATCTTCAGGCCACCACATTTCTGTACTCATGGCTAGTCTTAACTGCAGTTACTCTCCACTGACGGGTGTGCTGGTAATGTTTAGAGAGCAGGATGCTTACTTTAACCCCAATAAATGTTTTTAAGGATACAAAAAAGCATGCAATATGAAAATAACCAAGTACTTGACCTTGGATAGGATTGCTAAATGCCTGTATTTTTATCCATGCATGCGTCAGTTGCTCAGCCTTATCTGATTCTTTATGACCCCACTGTCCATGGGATTTTTCAGGCAAGAATACTAGAGTGAATTGCCATTTTCCTCCTTCAGGAGATCTTCCCAGTCCAGGGATTAAACCCGAGTCTCCTATGTCTCCTGTATTGCAGGTGTATTCTTTACCTGTTTATAGCTCATCATTATCATAGACATTTGCCTGCATGGAGAACTTCTACACTCTCACCATCTACCTAAGGTGGAGGTTGCTGACTTCTCTCCTGATCATTTCATGAGATACTGATCAGGATAGAAGTTTGGCAGATTTTTTTTTTTTTTGAAGTTTCCAAAAATACCTGCAGCTCAGTGGTCTCAAGTATTTTATTTTGTAGCAAAACCTTTTTCTTTTTTTAAAAAAAATATTTATTTATTTTTGGCTGTGTTGGGTCTTAGTTGCAGTGAGTAGGCTTCTCTCTAGTTGTGGCACACAGGTTCCAGAGTGCACAGGCTCAGTAGTTGTGGTCACAGGCTTAGTTGCATGTAGGATCTTAGTTCCCGGACCAGGGATTGAACCCTTGTCCCCTGCATTGGAAGGTGGATTGGTAACCACTGGTCCACTGGTCCACCAGAGAAGTCTCTGTAGCAAAACCCTGTTCCAAACTTGTAACTTTTCTGTAAAAGTATTTGTTCTAATTTTTATTACATTTATAAAAGGCATATGAATGACTGGGATTTTAATTATGACTCTTCCAGCTTATAATCTTGAAAAATCACTTAACCTTTTTGGGCCTCTCTTTCATAATCAGTGAGTCGGTAGTGGGGGGTGGGAATAATGGTTGCTTAGACCAAAACTGTAAGACCCTCCTTCTTGTCTAAAAGGCTATGATTTTATGAAAGTTTTTATCAGAAACTCTAGACCTCAAAGCACCCTCATAGATATGCTCTCTTTTATCCTCAAAGAATTTAAGAGAGAGAAGTAGGCTTTTTTAAAATAGAAAACTGAGCTTCTAGGTGAGTAGGTATGATTCACCAGTGAGTAAAAGTTAACTTTGTTGATTCTTTCCATCCTATGTGAATTTTATGCCATCAGAAACTATATTGTTCAGTGTACTAGATATGCTCTATTGAGCCCTACAGATCCATGCTCCACTCTTTTGTAACCTGGTTTGTGCCCAGGATCAGCTGTGTGGATGGCGTTCAGTGGGGTCCATGTCCACTGCCTTATTTTGTTTGGCCAATGGGAAGCCCCAGCTGGAGATGGGGGGAGGAGGGAGTGTGACATCAGGGCATTGCCCTCCTGGGTCTTCTCAGGGGAGCTGTCATCACAGCGGAGTCCTCTACTCCTAAGCCTACTCTGAGATCCCCTCTCCTTCTGGGTTCATCTCACCTTCTGTTTATGGCTTTGGGCCTAGGGTACAAGCTTTGGGCTGCTACAAGCTTTGGGCTCCTGAACTGTTCCTCGTGGTCTCCTGTGCCCTGCTCACACCTCCATCATGAACACTTTTAGGAATAAGACCTCCACAGATTGTCCTGAGTGTGCCATCACTCAGTACTGGGATCCTGAGTAATTCACTGTACATTAGGACTCTCCAAGAAGGAGATGCGTTGGTTATAACTTTAGGTGTAGACAAGATATGGGGCTTCCCAGGTGGCGTGGTGGTAAAGAAAATCCACCTGCTAATGCAGGAGACACAAGAGATGTGGGTTCTGTCCTTGGGTCAGGAAGATCCTGTGGAGTAAGACATGGCAACCTGCTCCAGTATTCTTGCCTGGAAAATTTCTTGGACAGAGGAGACTGGTGGGTTACAGTCCATGGGGTTGCAAAGAGTGGGAAATCACTGAGTGACTGAGCAGTGCATATTAGTAAGATATAGGAGAATAAGTTTATTAACTGTCAAAGAAAACATCAATGGAACAAAGTATGATGCTAGCAATAAAAACATTTTACTTTTAAAACCCTGAAAAATAACATCTGATCCATGTCACGTCTTAAACATTTTCATGTGAGGTAAAAATCTCAAGATAAATTAGCTTTGTTATTTCTAAGAAATTCATTTATTTTACTTTCAAGAAAACTGAGAGCAGTGATGAAAAAAACAAGTAAGAGGATAGGGAGGAAGTGCAGAAAAAAACTGCTGCTGGCAGAACACTGGAAGGAAAAGGCAGAGTTGTGATTGGTGGTAAAGACATGAGAAGCAGAAAGTGAGAAGCAAAAGGAAAGAAAGGAGAAACAGGGAAGGGCAGAAGGTGAAGCAGTCTCAGGAAGCGACCCTAATTCCTAAACTGGCATCAGTTTATGTCCTGGGCATTGCAAAGGCAGGGGGAAGGAGAAAGCAAGGAAAAAATGGTTGAGAAAAGACTTTCAAGTCAAAAAGCACCACAGGACAAATTTTGAATTTATTCTCTTTATAAAGAGAGAAGAAAAGCCCAACCTACCCTCGTATAGCTGAGCGTACTGCGGGAAGCCAGCAGCACGGAGCCAGTCACATGCTTCCTTCGCCTCGATTTCTGAAAAACACAAGAAAAGGAAACGCGTTGAGTCTCAGGCCACCCACTGGCCTCTACCTCCTCAATCAATAGGAACTGGTGGGCACTGTGCAGGTTATTACAAAGCAAAATTGTTCTCCAGTAAGTCTGTACAAGTAGCCTACTCAGAAATGGGTGTAAAATGAGCAGGCATCACAAAGGTGCTTGTTTCATGTCTGCTAAGATTATCTTCGATGTCAATCCATATGTATTTGGATAATAGCAAAACCACAGACTGCAGAACCTAGAGGCTGAGTTTCAGGCAGGGAAAAATGTATTATTTATACACTAGGGAACCCGAGGACTAGGGAGAAGGAGGAAGTACTTCCTTAGGCTCTTTTTTTTTTTTTTTTTAACTTTCAAAGATAAAGCTAAGACTATTTATGCTACATTCCTTTATTCTTTTACTCTGGGGATAATGAAAGAACGAATACAACTGGGCAGGCTTGTGAAAATGTATTTTCTCATGAAGAAAGCTATTACAAAAATCCAGTGTTTTATTATTGCTTTAGTTTTACTAATGCTTTAATTCCAAATGCCTTGTAATAAGATGTTCATTTATCAGGCACATTTGAATGATTTCAAGCTGCAGAGTGCAGCAGGCAAGAGTGAAGCTGATTATCTGGAAATGAGACAGGTGTTTGATGGGGCTGCTAGAATCTCCGAGAGCCAGCCTCAAGCAGTTGATATGTCCTTTGGGTGACCAGTTTTGGTGTGGACATTCCAAGAGTGCACAGGACCACCTGCCTGGAGAACTTTGGAGAGGGATGGGAGAGTCTCCAGTATGTGAACCAGGTCACTTTTTGACCTTGTGAATCCTGGATCATTTCCCAACCACAACTCTTAGATAAATACGAATGCAAGGGAAAAAGAAGTTCATCTGTCAGAAGTCTAGGTTTTCCAAACAAAATTAAACAGCTGATTATAACAGGTCTCTACCCAGGCCCCTTTCTCTGCTGTTGGGAGAGAGCCCGGTCAGGTCATTGCATTTTCTCTGACGTTCATTTCTCCCTGTAGCCAAAGTTGGAGAGTACAGGGTGTTCTTAAGTCGCTGCACTGAAACAATCCATGCTAGCATCAGCTGTGGGCCAGAGACTACAGTCTACATTGAAAGCTCAATGTCTATGCAGTACGATGTTCAATGTGACAGAGCTATCTGATCCATGTTAGGAAAACAGAACAAAGGCCAGATCATCCACAGGCTCCAAGGGAAGAGGAAAAACTTACAGGCCCACTGATTTGGTTGGATATGGGTTGAGATATCGGAGAAGGCAATGGCACCCCACTCCAGTACTCTTGCCTGGAAAATCCCATGGAAGGAGGAGTCTGGTAGGCTGCAGTCCATGAGGTTGCTAAGAGTCGGACACAACTGAGCGACTTCACTTTGACTTTTTACTTTCATGCACTGGCGAAGGAAATGGAAACCCATTCCAGTGTTCTTGCCTGGAGAATCCCAGGGACGGAGGAGCCTGGTGGGCTGCCGTCTGTGGGGTCACACAGAGTCGGACACGACTGAAGTGACTTAGCAGCTTAGCAGCAGGGTTGAGATATATCATTAAATTCAGGGAGACACAGTGTGCTGTGGCCCCCATCCCAGAGTCCCTGCTTCTTTTGGCATCCTCTAAGCCCTTGCCATTTGAGAGACTAACAATTTGTAAATCTTGAGTTTTTTCCCCTGACACAAGGATTTTTTTGCATAATTACTGCCAGCACTGACCAAATAGGTACACATTCCTGCCTTGTACATATTATTCAGAATTATCTGGGGCACCAAGCTGGAAACAAAAGCTCCAGAAAGCTTTTCTATGAGGAGGGGTGAGCCCCATGACTGCAGTTCAAAATGAATTGGCTGGATTGTACTGTATTGGCTAACTTGGGTTTTCCCTTTGAAAGGTACAAAGGGCAATATTATAAGTCTCCAAAGTTGTATTTAGGACTCATTTCAGAGTCCTTGGGCTGCCCTGGTGGTTCAGATGGTAAAGAATCTGCTTGCAATGTGTGAGACCCAGGTTCAATCCCTGGATTGGGAAGATCCCCTGGAGAAGGAGATAGCAACCCACTCTAGTATTCTTGCCTGGGAAATCCCATGGACAGAGGAGCCTGGTGGGCTACAGTCCATAGAGTCGAAAAGAGGCAGACACAACTTAGCAACTAACACAGTGAGAGTCCTTATATGAAGGCTTCCACTTTGATAACCACACAAGTATTTCAGGGGAAGGAGAAAACACACATTCTGACTGTTACACGGAGAAAACGTGATTACTCTTGGTCAAAGATAGGCTGTTGGCTTCTAAATTTTCAAGCTTCAGATCTGCTTTCTTCTTCAATATACTACAGTACCTAGTGATGAGAAAATACCCGATTTCTAGACATGCTCTAAACAGTCATGAGTCAGCAAGTCTCAGAGAGGAAGCACAAAATTCTGTTACACCAACTAGCTGAATAGCATGCCTTTTTCTACTTTATTTTTGCTTTTACTGTCATCGAAATGCCGTGTTAAGCAGAACAGCCCCAGAGAGACAGACCATTAAGAACAAATGGGGGAGACTTGGAAGGCAGGAGCTCTGCTACACAGGAAGCTCAAAGAGGAGCAGGAAGTGAGCTCATAAAAGAGCACACACTCCGCCGGACGCTGGGTAAGGAGGACGGAGAGCTGGGGGAGAGGGGGGCAGCAGGGTCCTCACAGAAAGACTCTCTTTGGGACTGAGACTCTGGTTGGGCAGTGGAACAGGCCTTGGGCTAGCCCGGGAGATTTTATTTACAAGGCTCTCTACATAACTTGGTTTTGTTTTTTTCATAAGAGCAACACAGATAATGAACCGAAACTCTACCCATATGTAAACATGAATAGTCAAATCTTAATCAGAACCCAGTTAAATAAACTGATTGTTTTCAATGGATAGACATTTTGTTTTAAGTCTTCTAGGCAAACAATAGAAAACTGCAATTAGTAAATAATGAGAAGAAGCCATGTCCCAGTCATGATGGATACCTACTCCTCAACCATCACTTCCCATACCCAACTTGCTGTTCTATATCTGGAATATCTCCTGAACACATTCCCCCTACTTTTCATATTTTCTGGGTTTTGTTTGCTTGTTTATTTTGTTTTTTTTGTGTGTGTGTGTGTGTGCTTTTTTTTTTTTAAATACTTCAGTTGTGTGCAAGGCATGTGGGATATTAGTTCCCTGACCAGAGATGGAACCCGAGACCCCTGCATTGTCAGTGTGAAGTCTTAACCACTGGACCACCAGGAAATCCCAACTCTTGATATTTCAGTTTAAGGGCATAACACACTCTTGTTTACCATCAAAGCAAACAAACAAAAATGGAGCATAATTAACCACTATCAAAGATGATTTTGCCCATTAAGTTGAGTTGGAGGAAAAAAAGACATAATTTCTACTGATTCCCCACAGTGCCTTCTAACACCTATCAGCCAAATGCTAATGTTTCCCAGGGAATGTCACTCTGCAGTGGCCAAAATGACTGGAGAATTAGGAAGGAATCATTATTGACAGTTGTCATCACTTCACAAATATCTACCTGATGAGATATAAATGACATTTGAGGAGAATGTGAAAATCTCTTTTCTGCTGAGCTGTTGATAGCCAGCACAAAATTATATTGTGACGGTTTTGTTTGTTCTCCATTTGCAATCCACAACTGGTCCTGCAGCAGGTCCAGGGCTATCAGGCAAAACACCAACCATCTCCTGCAGCAAACTTAAGTGTGGGGAGGAACCGGAGAATGCCCTTGACAGACTAGCCTATTGATCTCAGGCATGGTTACCGCATTGTTACTACAGAAAATTGTTTGGCTGGGGATCATGATAGGATTTCAATAGAACTACTGCAATTATTACATGTAAAAATAATTTCCGTTTTACTCTAGAGTATCTATTTTTGCCTGCCCAATGTCCTTCCCCCTTTCTCCAATAACAGAGCCTCTTCTGCTGGTTCAGGTGGGGCCGCCACTCCTGGTCCCCTCCAACCACATTCCTTGGCTCTATCGCCACCACCCACATGGAATGATCTGCACCTTAAAAGAACCCCTGATGCTGGGAAAGACTGAAGACAGGAGGAGAAGGGGACGACAGAGGATGAGATGGTTGGGTGGCATCACTAACGCGATGGACATGAGTTTGAGCAAGCTCCGGGAGTTGGTGATGGACAGGGAAGCCTGGCGTGCTGCAGTCCATGGGGTTGCAGAGTCGGACACAACTGAGCAACTGAACTGACTGACTGATCACCACTGCCCACATGGAATGATCTGCTCCCTAAAAGGGCCCCATTCCCCGAAGTCCAAGGGGACCAAGGAGCTTTGGGATCTCACATCAACAGTTGTTTGGGGGCTGAAATCAACTGGTTGAAAAGGGAGATATTCAGTTTTTCTATCGGTAGCTTGACGTGCACAAAAACCAAGCAAACTTTTTCAGTTGATAAATCCAGAAGATGGTGTGGTGCTTGGCACACTCTTCCATCACATATCTGTGATTCTGCTTGGGGGAAGGGCACTCACTTTGCCTCAGCTGCCTTTCCTACATGTTTGGACCCTGACAGGACCTCCAACCAGAGTCAGACACAGCAAAGGGACACTGTCCCACTGGCTGCCCAAGTCGCTGACCATCGATGGGCATGAGCACAAAGTCACCGTGGAAACTGTTGTGGCCGGTGACACTGTTTCTGCAAAGTATTATCATGTTTCTTAGTTACACATGTTCAGTGTTAAAAACTTATCATAACAAGGAAAGGCACAATGAAAGACAAAAGTCAACCCTTGCCCCATTCCTAATATATAATTAGAAACATGTTATTTGTCAAAATGGTAATGATGGTAATATCTTTGGTTGACTACTTTTTGCATATAAGAAAATACACTATGAATATTTTCCCATATCACAGTGTTGTTGGTAAAAAATTGTTTTGAGAACAACACTTATTTTTTAAAATACCTGTTCTGTGAATACTGCCTGTTGAGCTGATGACATCAAGGTAGCCAAGAGGAAACAGTCCAGGAGGGCTTCGTCAACACATTCTGATTGTAGTGAAGACTAGAAGTCTATGTGAGTTTAAAGAGATTTACAAGCTGTTTCTTTTATGAGATGTTTGCACTTTCAGGTGGACAAGGCTCCAGAGGGCCTAAGTCAGGAGTTATACTGAGTGCAGCAGATTTACCACCCAGGTTTGTAGGCCTCCTTTCATGCCACAAGCTTGTTGAATTTTTAAACTGGTGTTTCCAAAGTGCTCAGAACAGTGTGTTCTCCCAGCTAAGAATTTAAATACATTTTTTGGTTTACATTACTCTCGACATAGAAAATACTTTTTCCAGAGCTAACCCAAAGGGATGCTAGTCTTTGTAAATGACCAAAAATTCAAATTAGGGCCAAATTAAATGGTATTGTCATCAGAAAATTAGCTGGCTAGAAGAAACCTGGTTTACCATGGAAAGTTGAGGGCACCTGTATTGATGTTGTTCTTACAAATCTCCTGGAATGTTGATGGACAAACTGACCTCAGTTTAAGAATGTCTTAAACATTCTTAACATTCATTCTTAAATACTCATTAAAAGTACTCAAGACAAGTGGGGGAAAAAAGAATTCATGGCTCTCCATGAGATTTTAAAAAGTGGGCTTGAGAACAGTGGTTTTTTTTTTTTTTTTTTTTTCATTTAAATTGGCTGACAGGGTGGGCACCCTGCTTCTGAAAGATTATGGATGACTCAACCACCACAAGATGTCTGCAGTCGACACAATTATCACTATTAAAGCATATCCAAGGTATTAACATTTCAACAGGCTCACGGCTGTTGGCTTAGGATTGTTTACATGGCTGAGTTAGCTTCATTAGTAACGAACCTCTTCAGACAAATGACTCCTTTGTCTTCAGATGGAATTTCTCAAGTGAAGTCCCTATTTATTGAAGCTGTATTTGTGTGGCCATAGGCTAGGCCAGGGCTTCCCTGATAGCTCAGTTGGTAAAGAATCCGCCTGCAATACTGGAGACCCTGGTTCGATTCCTGGGTCGGAAAGATCCGCTGGAGAAGGGATAAGCTACCCACTCCAGTATTCTTGGACTTCCCTGGTGGCTCAGCTGGTAAAGAGTCAGCTGGTAAAGAATCTGCCTACAATGTGGGAGACTTGGGTTCGATCCCTGGGTTGGGAAGATCCCCTGGAGAAGGGAAAAGTTACCCAGCCTGGAGAATTCCATGGACTCTATTATATAGTCCATGGGGTCGCAAAGAGTCGGACATGACTGAGCAACTTTCACTTCACTTTAGGCTAGGCCAGATTTGTTAAAACCAATGCCAGAGCATCCATCCCATCTATATAGAGATGTGAATGATTCAAGTATTGATATTATATAGCACCAGGCACCATGACCACAGTCCTTCTCCTGGGAGGGCTTTATAACCCTAATCACAGGTTCAGGAGGAACATCAAGTTTTGTAGTAGCAATGGACTTTGATTTAGATTCCCTGTCATGGCATCAAAATGCATCTTTTTTGCATCCTTTGAATTACATAATGCATTTACAACAATGTGTAAAAGGCCTGAATAAGTCTTACATGTACACCAAATTTAATTCTTTTCTAATGTGGATAACACTTTATTTCTATGAGATTCCAAGTTACTAATAGAGCTAAAATACAGGTTTTATTTAGAATAAATTTAAGACTATTCATCTCTGAATATCCAAATCAGTGAACCAAGTGATAATCACTCATTTTTATCTCCCTATAATTTAAGGCAACCTTTTTTTCTGATGTGTAGAAAAGTATCTTGCACTCAGCTAATAGATAACCATAGAAGAAAGAAATAGGAAGATGTATATATCCCCAAGACACCTAATAGTACTCTACTAAGATGGAGATTCATGGCTGTATTTACGTGTACTTCTTCCCTGAAAGCAAGAGTTACAGACATGCTGAGACACACTATTCCATCACCAATTTTTAACACTAGTCTTATTTCTCAGGTTATGAAATATCTTTGCAAGCTGGATTCACAGCAAATCTAGTCACTTAAAAGTAATTTCTGTCACAGTGAAAAAGAATCAGGCAAATTCTATATCTAAATAGGAGGTCTATTCTTAGTTACTCAAAAGTTGTTTTTAATCTCTCTTTTTCAGCCTTTTTTTGGGGGGAAATCATATTATATATATATAATTAATTATTTACTATCAAATTTTAAGATGATTATAAATTATATATTAAAATACATTTACTATAAATCATACATACATTTTATGTAATCATAAATTTAAAATTCTAAATAGAATTCTATATCTATGTAGTTACAAATGTATAATGAAAACACACACACACACACACACACACACACACATACACATACACTCTAAAATGTTCTTAATGGTCCCCTACTCTTTCCAGCTGCCAGGGAGCTTGCAGTTCTCATCTGACTGGGAAATGTGTACTTCCCATCCCACTGATGTCTGGGTTGGCCATGTGACCCACTCTGGCCAATGAAACATGGGCAGAAGCAACGAATGGGAGTTTCAAGCAAAACTCTTCAAGAGCTATCCCCTAGTTCTGTCAGCTCCCCTCCCCTTCCCTTGACCATGAGGCTGGAACGTCTCAGACAGAGGCTATTCTTCAGCCTGGGCCCCGGAATGATGACACAGGGGCACAAAGCCACAGCCAAGCATCTGCGGACATGTAATGTGAGCAGGCAATAACCTTCTGTTGCTTTATGCTACTACAACTTGGGGGACAACTCGTTACAGTGGCATAATCTGACTTAGGCTAATTTAGCACAGCTGCCAGCTGCTCCTTTTTATAAATGAAGCAGAGGGATGCGCTGAGAACTTCTATTTCAACTTGATGCTGTTCCTGGACATCCATTAGTGTGTCAGAAATGAACATGATCAGATTGCATAAGCATTTCCGCCTCGAAGTCTGCTTCCCTGTTGATGGTGCCTGATCTCTGCTGCTGCTGCTGCTGAGGTGCTTCAGTCGTGTCCGACTCTGTGTGACCCCATAGACGGCAGCCCACCAGGCTCCCCTGTCCCTGGGATTCTCCAGGCAAGAACACTGGAGTGGGGTGCCATGAATGTTAAAATGTAAACAATTCTTTCACACTCATCTGTCACGTGCATCCACATGTGTGTGCACACACATTACAAACATACACCTTCCCCTCACCTATACACTTACACCATAGAAAATCAAAATTTCAGCAACTGAACAAGGGATATAAATACTATTCCCCTGGCTCATATTCCTAAGAGTATGGAAAAAAAAAAAAAAGATTATACCCCTGGCCCCTCCAATCAATCTCAAAGAAAAAGAAAACAGAAAATATATCTTCTACTAGCCAAATAGTTTCTGACCAGGTTGTTTGGACTTGAGTTTTCCATGAGGCACAGTAGCTCCTTATCCTCGCCTCTCATTTGGTACAGGCTGTTCCCATCAGGCGCGTGCGGTCTCTCTCAGGGAGGCTGCATGCACGCACAAGAACATGAACACCCCCAGCTCTGCGAGTTCATCGAGTCACTGCCTACCACTAAATCCCAGGAGATTCTTGGGGATGGAATCAGTTATGCAACTGAAAATGCAAGGTAGAGGAACAGAGAGCGGATTCAGACCATTACAGATAGGGTTGTAATTTGCCGGCCTTGGTCAAAGTGCCTCCATATTGACCCACCAAGATAACAGAATCTTGGGACAAGGGTATGGGATTCTGGAGATAGCTTCTCTCTCTTATTTGGCTTCTTTGGCTTCTCTTGGAAAGGTGGAGACTAAGAGTCCCTGGTAGCTGACCTGATGCTGGCTCTCAGGAACAGAGGCCCACAAGGTAACTACCACAAGGTAAGTCCAGCTGCTGGTATCAGAAGGGACCCTACATACTCTCTGTGTCGTGCCCATGACTTTCTGTTCAGGGAAGGGTGACAGTTTTGGACAAGTCCCACCACCACTAGGAAGTCAGGTATCCTGGCCTTGGACCGGTATTCTTCTATACTATATAGCTTTAAGACATTCTTTAAATGTTAACAAAAAATTATTCATGTCTTTAGGGAATCAAACCCCTTCTCTTATCTATTTTCAGACATATGTGGAGGTCTATATTTATAAAGGCTTATCTGCTATTCCAGCTGCTTAGCCCAACTCTTTTATAGCTGTGGGTACTCCAATTACACCAGAAGCTTTCACGATATCAGGGAAAACTGTACCACACAGGCATCAGAAGAAGCACAGATCTGTCTGGATAAAATAACTGCAATAACCTTCTTATGTCTTTTCACTCCTTGAAGGGCTTGCACAGCAAGATACAACATCACCAAAGCTTCTGACTCCCAGCTTAGGGCTTTGTGCAGCTCTGATATCTAGATCAATCACAACTAGTGTTTGCTTAATTTAATCCCAAGATCAGATGTGCACAACTCAAGTGTAATTTCACTATCTGACTGTATATAAAAGCTTGATGGTGTGTGTATGTGTGTGTATTTTATTTTTAAATATTTACTGGGATAAAATATTTCCTGAGAAATTTTCAATATATCTTTGCCAGTTTTCTGGAATGCTCTCTACTTTTATGCAGTGGCAGTGGTTCTGTGAGTGATTTTCTAAACATGTATAATTTATCCCAGAAAATCAGGGCTGGATTCGAGAAATTAGGTTTTTATTAGGTCTTCAGCTACAGATTCATTTTCCTCTGTGTTCTTCAAGGCCAAATAGGCCACTGAGCTTAGAGGTTCACTCTCTTAATATTGGGATTTCTATTTTGCAAATCATTAATAGACACTGACATTATATACTCCTTACAGAAAGCAATTTAAAATGAATAGAGGGAGTTGAAATATTTTTACCTGATTTAAGGTAGGGGTAGATTAAGCTCCCAATTAAAGGAATAAAAAACAGCTTGTACACCAAAACTCCCTTTTTCATCAAACATAGTGATACATTATTGATTTGTGTCCCACTATAATCTCCCACACGGCCTATTGATATTAAAGTCAACTGAAGTGGGACCCCCTCGTGGCCCAGTGGTAAAGAATCGCCTTTCAATGCAAGGGATGTGGGCTTGATCCCTGATGGGGGAACTACGATTCTGCATGCCTTAGGGCAAATAAGTGCTTGCACCGCAACTACTGAGTCAGTGCATCACAACTTGAGTCCACACCACAAGCAAGATCCTTGTGCTACAACAAGACCACACAAGTTGAATAAAAATAATAATAAAATAACAAATAAATGTTAAAGAAAAGTCAACTGAAGCATCCCATAGATATACCATGAATGCAATCAAATAGGCTTTAAAAAGTTATATAAACTATTTAAAAACTTTAAAAGTTTAAAACATGATAAAAGTTTTAAATCCTCTAACAGTTCAATTTGTATAGTACATAACTTCTAATTTTGAAGAATTCTTTGAGCTTTAGTAATTATTGTTACAAAATCTTAATTGGACCTCTCCAGATTTTAAGAACATAGTAGGAAATGGTGGAAATATGTAGTTATGTAAACACATGACTACTTATAAACAGAAGGGGTCTGGGCAACTCTAACTCTTGTACAATATAACTGTAATTTAATTACCTGACTAGCTTTGGTGGTGATGGTTTAGTCTCTAAGTCATGTCCAACTCTTGCAACCCCATGGACTGCAGTCCACCAGGCTCCTCTGTCCATGGGATTCTCCAGGTAAGAATACGGAGTGGGTTGCTATTTCCTTCTCCAGGGGATCTTCCCAACCCAGGGATTGATCCTGGGTCTCTTGTGCTGCAGGTGGTCTCCTGCATTGCAGGCAGATTCTTTACTGACTGAGCCACTGGGAAGCCCATACCTTTGAGCATATAACAATTTTTATTAATGATGGCCTTGACTAACCTGCTCCAGTACTCACTGAATTCAGGTATAAAAGGAGTATTTCCCTTAAGAACAGAGTTGAATAAGAGATAAAAGCAACTTAAAATTTCCTCTTGAAGGAAATCAAACAGAAGAGTATAAAAATCTAAATCTAAGATTTGAAACACCTGCAAGAAGGAAGGAAAAAATGAAAGAAAAATTGCTTTCATTCTACCATCTAAAGATCAACTAATAGTTTGTTGGCACATATATAATCTCTCATTCTTTTAATATGAAGATGTGTACATGTATGCAATAAAATTGCAATCTACTTTTTCAGTTGACAGTGCCTTCTGAACCTCTTGCCATGCCAACAGATATCCTTCTTAAACATTCTACTTGGCTGAATAAAATTCCTACTGTAGCCATGACTTTAAAGAGCATCTTCTTTTATCAGTTCAGGCTTCCATAATCACAGGTTAAAAATAATAAATCCAGTTCTCTGGAGGCCTTCATTCTAAATAAAGAATTTTGCCAGAATGTGCATCCTGGTAAATGTACTTCAGGACTTTTGGGTTGATATTTCTCTATTATTCTACATTCCGGATTAAGACACATCTCATATGGTTTTGATTTATATTCTCAGCAGACTTCAAAAAGGAAATTCCAAGTGGAAGTTTATTAATACACCAGAACTATGTTTAAATGATGCTACAGGGATGTCTTAAACTAACACAAGTCAGGAAGTTCAAAGTTGAGATTAGATCCTGGACCACGTTCCCACCTCTTCCTCCTTGGTATTTGGAAAGTGGAGATTTTATGTAACAGCTATTCTGCTTGTCGCTGACCTCCTGCGTATGTATTTAGATAATTCCCAAGATGAATTTCAAAACTTTATGTAATTAGCATTTTCTAAAGGCTGTTGCTGCAGTTTCAAGGTTACATCTAAAAAACAAAACAAACTAAATAAAGAAACACTCCCCATCTTGTTTTAATGATTAGATGAATATGTGGAGTTCTATGTGACTCCTAAAATCTTTTAAATAATCAAAAGCAAAATGTGACCTAATTTCTAAAACTAACAAATTCATCAAGATTGTGTCTCTTTAGAACAAAATAGCTTTATTTTTGTGCAGGGTTAATGTTATTGCTTTAAAGGGGAGTTCAAAACAAAGATACGTTCTGATTTCATTCTGCTCTTAACTAATAGCATATCTATTACTTAAAGAAAAGATTCTTCTCGTGTTCAATACATATACTTCATTTCATGAATTAACTTTTTAAAAGAGCCTGTCAATTTGTTTAGAAAACATTCCTTTATTTGAGGGCATACGCACGCTAACTGAATATAAGAGGTAACATGGCTTGCAGTGGTTAGAAGCACTGACCCCCACGCCCTCATTACCTTCATGTCTCTGGCTGGATTCATTTCAGCATGCCTATAAGAGGGTCTCAGGGTCAAATACCACCCATTCCCTACATACAGATTCTTCTTATGATGAGAATCCAACAGTTCTCAATTCATTTTTTAATTCTATAGATTTCGTTAGACTCTGTTAAGTAATATATCACACGAAGCCTTGCTTCTCACAATACAATGCTGTTCAACAAGATGTAATGAGAATCATAGATGAAATGTGGCACTTTGAAAATGGTATTAATAGTCTCTACCAGCTGCTGCTTTCAGGGTATGAACACCAGATTGGGAAAGACAGTCTTGTGATTATAGCCTATGATACTTTATGATTTGTTCACCAGTTAATAAGTAAAATATTAACAATTTAATATTTTTAATTTTAAAAATTAGCTTGATATGCAAGGCTCTCAAGGGCAAAGATATGTTTAAACATAACAAACACATCAGAATCCTGGGAAGGAAATCTGTATAAGGCACATAGTCTTCATTAAGGGATATGCTGTCAGAAGGTTATTTTTCCAAGTTAAAAAAAAAACAAAACACACAAAAAAACTGAACAAATAAGTAAATCTTGAGCAAGGGATATGAGCTTCCTGTGGATTAACTGCTGGGAGAAGTGGAGGGTTAATGTGGAGCCCAAGGTCATTGGCCTCAGGAGGTCACGAGTCTCCCAGATAGGCTTCTTGTCAAGGTCATTCCCACTATTAAAAACATCCCAGGTGTTTTTTCAGGGATCTACTTTGTGAGGAGTCAACTAGGAAACTAGTTCAAATACTATTCAGGTACTTCAGTCCCCACTTATATCCAAAAGAAAAGAAATATTTTACTCTTAGGCTAAAAATGATTATAATGGATGTTTCATGATCACTCAAATTATACCCAATGGTGAAGAGAAAATTTCAAAAGCAGTCTTCTTTGAACCTTTTGTTTTTTCAAAATAAGGAACAGTTAGTACACATTAACACACACATATTTTTTAAATTGAGATGAAGTCTGTCTTCTTTAGGTTAATGCATGGACTGAAGGGCTTGAATCCAGAGGTTTTAGAAGGAACCGAGGTCTGGGAACTCCTTTGTATGTAAACATTTTTAAATCAGTGCTTTATTTGCTGAGGCTATATACTTTTCATGGAATTCTAGGATCCACTTATTCTACTACTAAGGAACTCCCGTTTAGCCCAAGAAAGACAAAACGTTATGTACCTTAAAAGAGGGCCAGCCTTTTCCTGCTTCGTTCCCTGGAAGCAATTGATTTTTCATTTTGGAACTTAGAAAGTTAAATAATTTATTTCTCTGTCTCTGTCTTCCTCTCTCTCTCTCTCTCACACACAAACAGGCATATAGGCACACATATTAATACAGTCTATAAACATGTCACAGGTAAAACTACAAGCACCCTTAAATAAATATATAGATTTGTGTATCCTCTTAAATTATAACATTGCAGGTACACATTACCAGATTGGAAAACATATTGCACGTCCAGTTCTTGGCCCAGGGCTTGGCAAATGAATGTTGACTAAAAGAGTGAATGACTATACTAAGAGGAAAATATTTATAGCTTTAAATATTTACAGGCCAATAAACACCTAAAGCGTTTTTCAGATATTCAGGTCCCTCCAAACTCACAGGGCCTGTTGTAAATGTGGGAACGTGTATTGTGACCGTATTTTGCAAACTGTAAAACTCTATGCAAAAAAAAGAAAAATAAGGTATTATATCCTAGAGCAGCGATGTCTGTATATATGTCAATGTTGCCCATGTTTTCTGAAGGGCGGGGCATTTGGCACAGTCCCAGAATGCACTGGGAGAGTCCTTCCTGCTGGCAGCCATCCCTTTCCCTTTCCTCTGCATGGAATCCTTGGGAATTCCAAGGCCAGAGATTACTGCAAGATTTAGTCTTGGAAGAATAATGGTGAGAAAACATTTCCCTGTTTTTTGCACAAAGGAATCACTCTCCCCTTGTTAAGATCAACAAACCCGATTGGGACATATTCATTCATACTTGAGAACAATCGGACAAAACCGCAAAGAATAGCATAACATTTTCAAATGTTTTGACCACAGTCTTTAGTGAGAAACATCCTACATATAGGCTTCCTAGGTGGCACTAGTGGTAAAGAACCTGCCTGCCAATGCAGGAGTCCTAAGAGACGCAGGTTCGATCCCTGGAGAGGGGCATGGTAACCCACTCCAGTATTCTTGCCTGGAGAATCCTATGGACAGAGGAGCCTGGCGGGATACAATCCATAGGGTCGCAAAGAGTCAGACACAACTGAAGTGACAGCACTCATGCACACAACGTACATAGAGTTTTGAGCAGGTACTCACATACCCACAGAATGAAACAAAGTTTCATGCAGTAATAATTGCACTTTGTACATATGCAATACCACATGACATTTTCTGCTCTCTTCCCTTCTATTAAAAATTGCTATGAATACCCATTAGCTGACTTCATGACCCTCAGTTTAAAGAGCGCTGCCTCAGATGACACTGTTCTGTGAGAAGCATCTGGTTAAATCAATGGATAAACTGAGTCTAGTGCTAAGAGTCTGACAGCTGGTGGTCTTCCCAGACTCCTCCCCACTCATGAATTCTTTGTATTCTCAGAAATTCAACCTCAAGACCTGTTGAGTTCACCTCTTAAATGTACTTCTCAAACTCCAACCTGCCCACCTCCATTCTCTCTGCCTTAGTTTAGAGCCTCATCGTGTTCCCAGACTACTGCAACAGACTCCTAACAGGTCCCCCTGCTGTAGGATCACTCTCCTTAGGACTCCTTCATGCCTCTCTGTCACCCACAGAACAAAGTCACAGCCCTGTGGCTTGGCCCACGGTGCTGCCCCTCACCTGGCCTCTGCCTGCTTCCAGGGGCTCACTGCCCTGTCTGGGGTCAGCTGCTGGAATGGCAGGGAGTTTGCCCGCCAGCCCCATGGTGCGGTCTCATGTCCCACAAAAGAGCTTGTGCTGCGTCTTCCCTTTTGTCTGTCACATTCTTCCTACTTCTTTTTCTCGTCTTACTCTTCTATCATGATTCAGCTAAGACGTCACTTCCTGGTTAGCTTGTCCTTTTCTGGACTTTTGTACATTTCAGTCCTTACAAGTTTAGACTGAAATGCTCTTGTTAACACATCTGTCTCCCCATTAGACTACAAGCTTTTCAAAGGCAGATGTTGCCTGATTCACTTTTTGCCTCTAGTGCCTGGCAGATTACTTGGAACCTAGTGTGTTTCAGGCAAACATCCTTCAATAAATCTGCTGAAGGAGAGGAGCCGAGAAGTTCTGTTTCTGTTTCAATATCCCTTGGGTACCCATATTTCACCAACATTGCTCAACATTCATCCTAAACTGTAATGGACTGTTGCTCCTTTTATTTATTCATAGTAAATGACCCCCAGGTACTGCTGGTCAAAGGTTTTTGGTGAAGGTACCTCTGGCCCCTGTAAAAAGCTCTCTTGCTTTCTCCTTTCCTGATTTGACTGAAGTAGGCTGAGGGGCACATGCTGGGTTGTCATACCTTCCTGTTTCATTCCATTTGAGAAGTCTGCTGCTACTGTTGCTGGAGCTGAGAATGGGTTGAATGCCAGCTCCAATCTTAATCAATAACAAATCAATGACATGAGATCTCATGCAACTTAGGTCTTCCAGATGACCTTCTAGAGAAGGAGGGCAGTTCTGGTGATGAGCAAAACGACTTGGGTATCCTCAGGAGCAGATCTGACCCTAGTTCTGTCTGGACCACCCAAGATCTCCCTGGACATGTCCTGGCAAACAGCCAGCTCCCTGAGGCTTCCCTACTCATTCCTCCAAGGGAATCATTCACTCATTCCATGACGGCACTGATAGGGAAGTAGGCATGCTTTCAGTCAGAGTAAAATGATGCCTCTCTTGAAATGTAACCACACTAGAGTAGAGAAATGGAGTAGAGTAATCTCCTTTGTTGAAACATAACTACACCCAGCTGTGACTATTTCAGTTCTCAGGAACAGAGGAAAAATGTGTGATATACTGAGGTCACCTTCTTTTGGGCAATCGATTTAGTTGGGTCTGCCTGGAAGACACTCCCCTTTATCCTGTTTAGTTAAAGCTTTTCCTTCCTTGAAAATGTGGCTTGTTGGACACCTCCTTCAGGAAGCCCTCCCTAAACCCTTAAGCACTTATGCTCTCTACCCTTGCATGATCTCTGGCTATCCTGAATTGTTATGTGACTTATTATATGGAGCTGTGACTTCCATTTCTTTGTAGACTTAAAGTCTGAGAACAGTGAATTTGTGAACAGTAGGGACTCAATATAGATTTGTGGCTGTTATGGCTACTGTTAATAACTAACAGAATAATAAGCTCATATATGGACATTGATTGATTGATTGATGATGGTAGTGATGATTGCTAGCCCTTGTTCAATTCTAGAGACAGGAAGGTAGCCAAGGGGAAAGCAATGAAATTCTTTAATGAATAAAGTAAAGGCAGGAGTAGATATGGGAAAGTTGAGATTGACACCCCCATCTCCACCCCGAGTGCAGCAGTGGAGAGCAGCACAGAGTAGATGCTCCCTGCAGAGGGTCTCTGAACAAACTTCATTATGTGCGTAACATTACACACTTCAGAGTAGCTGGAAGCATGTGAGAGAAACTCCATAACAAGGAAAGGCATTTTGTGTACAGCTACGGTTCTGGTCCCTGGCACAAGGCTTTGGACTTTACTCTGTGTTTACATTTGTTGGACAAAATGAATTATGTAAATTGACAAAGAGCAGGCACTTAAAAGTTGGAGCTATTATTATCAACTGAAATGAGTACTTTTCACATTTTCCCACCGACATACTCAAATGGCAGAAGAAAATAAACAGATGTCCTCCATGAATTATTTGCCATTTCCACCCATAGAGAGGACAGGACTGCAAAAAGCTTTCCCTCGAATTTTAAGAAGACCAGTGCTCCAAGATGCACCATCACGGACTTTCTGGGGCCCTGAAGGGACTTAGATGTAAATTTAAAAGAGAATTTCATTTTTAGAGAGATGATTTATCATTATTTTAAAATAATGGCTTCCCCGAACACTAGAAACTGTGGAATTTGGGTGAATTCCAACTCCATTTGAGACAGGATGACATTGCTGGACCCGTAAGTCTGACTAGAATGAACCGCGAGTCACACAGGCACGGGGCAGCTGACAGTTAGTTGAGCTTAGATCACAGGACGGAGGCAGAAATTCTGCTCAGCAGTATAAGATGCTGGTTGGAAAACAAAGACGTCTTAAATACATTTCTATAAAAGAGTACAAGAGCTCGTGTTCCGAAGGCAATCTGTTACTTTTGTTCAGGAACGCAAACAACATCCTTCAAGGATAACTTCAGAGATGGAACCCAAATTTGATCCCTCACTCTACTGCATAAAATCCTTCAGAACTCATAAATCCTTCCAAAGTAAAATGCAAACTTCTGAGGACAGCGTACGATTCTTGAGCGCAGCGACCTCGTGAAGGACCTGGTGTGTCCTCCTGCGTCTCAACTGGGCACGCTGCCTAGACGCCAGCAGTACAATCAAGTCCCTGAAACTGCCACCTCCGGCCACTCCCGTCTTCTGCTCCTGGTAGGTACTTTCCCTAAGTCTAGAAGGACTTTCACTCACTTGATCTGACTAGCTAAGCCTTATTCTTCCTTTCCCGTCTATTTCTTTAATTCTCAGCTCTAGTTTTACCTTCTCTGCCAAGTCCTTCTTGACCACCCACTGCCCACCACTCAAGTAAGTAAGGGTCTCCCGGTCGTCTCTCCTTTGCACCCTCTGTGTGCCTCTGGCCCGGTACTTACCCTGGCACTGGAATTTCTGGTTTATTCTGCTTTTCTGTTTCCCTCCACAGGCATGGTCTTTGTCTCCCGTGCCAGTACAGTGCCCGGTCCCCCAAAGGGGCTTGATTAACGTTTGCGTTACAAACCGAGGAAACTTCCAGCACAGAGGCTCAAAGAAACTTAGAGCAAGGAGTAAATGATAGTCTTCCCCATGCTTCTGGACTCTGACAGCGAGGAAGAACCTCACTGCTCCCCTGTGACCTGTGAAGCAGCAGCAAAGATTCCAAACCTCCACACTTCCTTCCCTACTGTTTTCATTCACATTTACAAAAAAAGAAAAAAAAGGAACACCATGGATTTGCACCACAGCCTCAAAGTACAGTCACCGCGAGAGAGGATTACCTTGGGAACAGAAAGAACCACACATTTTCTCATGAATCAAACTCTTAAACAGAACTAAAATGTAAGGTGAAGTATGTTCCACTTACTCACATTTCCAACAGAGTGTTATAGTAGCGAACAGAACTCTCTCCTTGTCAAGGAAGCACTCAAGAATTACGTTAAAATTCCAGTGGTTAATCTTTTCTTTGAAACTTTCAAATCTTTCTTACATGCCCTTAAAGAACCTAAGTATATAGTTTTAAAACATTCCGCAGTTGACTACAAGTAGCAAAGATGATGCTTCTAAAAGACTTCCTCCTTCTTGGTACAAAAATTACCCTTGTGTGTCCTGTAGGTACTCATGTTCATAACTGCTTTAAATTCTGTGCTTCTCTTCTCCGTCAAGTGTGGTTTCTATTTATAGTCTAAACAGCATATTTTTAATTACATGTTCCATAGCTGTCACTTACTTCATAACACACTAATGGTATCAGCAAATTTGAAGTTAATGGTCCCAAGACAACAACAAAAAACAAAAACAAGAACAAATCCATACCTCTTAGGTTCACCAGTTCTAGGTTTTAAAATTCTCTTTGGCATAACGGTTTCTATTAGTAAAACCCAGACTGCACTAATTTATGAATAAATTCTGCCAGAAACATCCTATGAAACTCTGCTCCCAGGATTTGCAGTCATTCTTTTCAGGCTTCATATTGACACCTCCTTGTCTCCAATCATGCTGTGAAAATAAATGGGAAACGACTCACAGCAGTGCTTGGAGATGCTCATCTGGGAAAGTGGGGGAGGCTCCTGAATGCTGATGTCACTGTCATTTCTGAAATTCCAGCCCTGGCCACTCTCCCATCTGGGCTACTTTTCTAATCAGGAATTCTCTCTCCCAGCCTTCCCTCACTACCCACTCACCTGACCCCTGGGGGAACTATGAGTCACTTCCTGTCCTTTCAACTTGTGGCTGAACTTCCTCTTCTGTAACTGCCTCAAACTAGGGGGTTGAGATGAGAAGAACTGGAAGGCAGACAGAGGGCAGAGGAGTCCCTCTCCATCCATATTAAAGTGAGCTGCCGAGCACAGCCAACTCTGGATTTCTTAGAAGATAAATGGTCATCATTACAGTAATGTCCTGAATTGTGCATTTTTACTACTTGATTTACCTCTAGGGTCCTGATTCCATTCTCCACTTTTCTGCTGCTAATTTGCAAGTTCAGGAAGGACGGAGGGTAGAAGAAATAAAAAGCAAATTCATCAATCTCACATTCATGAAAAGTCTGATGGTGCAAATCTGAGACCTACTCAAAAATACGTTATTGGAAGGGCATCTGTTTCATTGAAACTAACCTCCCTATTTGTCATTAATATAAATTGGATGTAGTAAAAGTCTTAGCTTTCCAGTTCAGCTTTTTACTAAGAGGATATTTTTACTATGGTAAATTTTTTAAATTAAGAATTCAAAAATTACATTACAGCAGAGATAAGCTAAGTATTTAACAAACATACGGGTGGAGGGTGACTCCCAGCCTCCCTTGGAAGTGGTGAAGGAAGTCTGTGCAAAGGCACAGGGGTAGTGATTTACCTTGCCCTGTCCTCCACCCACCAGCGGAAGTGCCAGTGCCCAGGAGACCTTGGAAGCTTGATGCTGTGTCAAGAGAGCCAAGGTTGGCCTGCACCAGGAGCAGAGTATCTTGTCCTCAAGGCAAACATACTTTTAGTTGGCTGAGACTGTAACACTTTGAGGATAGGAACTGCAACCTTCAGATCAGATCAGATCAGATCAGTCGCTCAGTCGTGTCTGACTCTTTGCAACCCCATGAATCACAGCACGCCAGGCCTCCCTGTCCATCACCAACTCCCGGAGTTCACTGAGACTCACGTCCATTGGGTCAGTGATGCCATCCACCCATCTCATCCTCTGTCGTCCCCTTCTCCTCTTGCCCCCAATCCCTCCTAGCATCAGAGTCTTTTCCAAGGAGTCAACTCTTCGCATGAGGTAGCCAAAGTACTAGAGTTTCAGCTTTAGCATCATTCCTTCCAAAGAAATCCCAGGGCTGATCTCCTTCAGAATGGACTGGCTGGATCTCCTTGCAGTCCAAGGGACTCTCAAGAGTCTTCTCCAACACCACAGTTCAAAAGCATCAATTCTTCGGCGCTCAGCCTTCTTCACAGTCCAACTCTCACATCCATACATGACCACTGGAAAAACCATAGCCTTGACTAGACGGACCTTTGCTGGCAAAGTAATGTCTCTGCTTTTGAATATGCTATCTAGGTTGGTCATAACTTTCCTTCCAAGGAGTAAGCGTCTTTTAATTTCCTGGCTGCAGTCACCATCTGCAGTGATTTTGGAGCCCAGAAAAATAAAGTCTGACACTCTTTCCACTGTTTCCCCATCTATTTCCCATGAAGTGACTGCAACCTTATCTGACACCAAATCCCCCCATGATTGGAAAAGATTATCCCCTTGTGCCTGGAAAAGAGTAGGTATCTGGCCAGTGTTCATTGAATGCAATGATGAAAGTTGGATGAGTCATAAGAGTATACACATGAAAAATCAAAATGCACAACAGAAGTTAATTCTGAGAAAAATTTCTGGCATGCTTTGCTCCTACATGCACATAATCAACTTCACTCTAAATATCACTAGGAAACTCTTTTGTCTTTTATGTCCATTTTTGCTTTCATGGAAAGCATCCAACTTTCAATATGCATCACACACTAAGATAGATTGTGAAATAATTTCTCGTGAAAAGGATTCAGTTCAGTCCCTTCTCCTTGACGTACCCACCTCCCGCCACCCCTGAAAACAAACCCAATCTCCGTTGACTGAACAGATTTATTTCACTGCTCATCAGCTTTATAGAGTACGAGGCATTTAAAAACCAATTTGGGGTTATCAAGACTTTAATGAGAGGATGCTGACTGTGGGAAGGTTTCCTGGCCTCATGTTCTCACCATGAAGAAACTTCTTGCCCCCATCAGCCTAGTCTGTGAGAATGACGTGCGGTTAAGATACTTTTGCCTTAATAACAATAACAAAACCTACAGATCCCTTGCTGCTGCTGCTAAGTCACTTCAGTCCTGTCCGACTCTGTGCGACCCCACAGACGGCAACCCACTAGGCTCCTCTGTCCCTGGGATTCTCCAGGCAAGAACACTGGAGTGGGTTGCCATTTCCTTCTCCAATGCAGGAAAGTGAAAAGTGAAAGTGAAGTCGCTCAGTCGTGTCCAACTCTTAGTGACCCCATGGTCTGCAGCCCACCAGGCTCCTCCGTCCATGGGATTTTCTAGGCAAGAGTACTGGAGTGGGGTGCCATTGCCTTCTCTGACAGATCCCTTACATATTTCTAATTATTTTCAGGCTCAACCTGATTTCTAGGTTTAAGACTGTGAAGTGACCTTTGGTGTTTCCTTTTCAAACTAACTGTGACTGGATCCAGGGACAGATGTGTAGGGCCTATCAAGGAGGTACCAACGACTCCACACCTTGAATTTATGTTTCTTTTTTTGTCATTCAAAGGGGCTTCTTCTCTGGTGGCTCAGACAGTAAAGAATCTGCTTGCAATGCAGGGGACCTATGTTCGATCCCTGGGTCAGGAAGATCCCCTGGAGAAGGGAATGGCGACCCACTCCAGTATTCTTGCCTGGAGAATTCCATGGACAGAGGAGCCTGGTGGGCTACAGTCCATGGGATCCCAAAGAGTTGGACACGACTGATTGAGTAACACGTTTACATTTTTTATCATTCAGAAATGTTTCATTTCCTTCCTTTTTATTGTTTAGGAATTAACATCAGGAATAACATTCATAAGAGATACATATCGAGATTTTAAAAATTCCTTAGTATATTCACAAGAGGTGATAGCAGGCACATTTACAATTTGGTTGGAATCTCCAAAGTGGCTTTTATCATCTAACACTAGTATTTAATGACTAGATATAACTAATTTTTTTTCTCTTTTTTTGGCCACAAGGCTTTTTGGATCTTAGTTCCCCAACTGGGGCTCAAACTCATATACCTTACAGTGAAAGCACAGAGCCTTAACCACTGGACTGTGAGGGAGGTCTCTGGATATAACTGATCTTTAGTTATAAAAAAAATGAGGCAAGGGGAGAGGGAGGAATGAGAAAGGAGGGCACTACAGCAATAAGCCATCCTCTGGCTGGCACCTAGATGGCGAGTCCAGCACTAGTATTTCAGCACACTGGTGTTTTATGACCTGGCTGCTGTATACAAGCCTCCTTCTAACAAAGAAAGGCCCTGTTGTCTTTCCTATGTATTGGTGCCATTATTATGGATAGTATGTAGTTCATAGCTATTTCTCAAGTCATAAATTTTGACTCTGTTCTCAACTTTATCTTTCTAAGCACAATTTTTTTTTGCTTGGCTCAGTTCTTCTCCCATCTACAGAACGGCTTTCTGTGCCCTTTGCCTCCTGTCTGCCCTGTCCTAGGTAGTATTCTGGATTTCATCGACTAAAATGACCACCTTAAGCTTCACCTCTCTTTCAACTTCCACCCACTCTAAATCACTTTAAATACTACTGCGAAAATGACGATTCCAAATCTAACTCTAGATTTATGTTATTTTGAAATTTAGCTGCCCAACTCCCTCCAGGATAAAACAAGCTTCTCACTGTACTAGGTACCCTGTGATCACCCAGTAAGTTCACATTAACCCATGAGTAAATATTTGGCTAAAGTTCTTTGTGGCTAATGAATGCCCTGTTTGGCCTTCATTTTGCCTTGAGCTTGTTTTATTTAACAAATATTTTAAAGATTTACTGAGATAGGCATGAAAACAAAACCCCAAGTGTTTTTAAGCCTGCAGCTCTTAGGATCGCCATCATGATAGACCAAAAATAGAGGATGCAGTTGTAATATTGCACTCATTTTTCAATGTGCCCAACATAAACAACATACTGTTTTAGAAAAAAAATCCAAACATTCAAAACAAACATGCAAAAAACTGTGTTACTTCAATGCATTATTATACTCAAAAAGACTTTGGAATTTTGTAAACAATTTACAAGGTATATTTAATAACTTATGACTTAAATAGTTACTAAAATGAAGCCATGTTTTTTTTCTTAAACTATATACATGATTTTCAACTTTTTAAGTGTATTTTTCTTTAGGAAGCTTTAATGATTGGCCCACCACTGATTAATAGATAGTATTAGATGGTAAGCTAAGTAATTTTGAAGGCCTTGAATTTGATTTTTAAAAACTATTTGCTTAGTCATAGTCCATCTTGTTGTGTACCAGGAGGTTTATAAAAATTTCCTTTTAAATTTTTTTGGAAAAAAATGTATATATTCAGGAAATTAGAAAAAAAGAGAGAGAGATAGCCTGTAGGAATCAAAGATGTTTATGGAATAAGTTTTTGCTCCGAAAGAGAGTCAAGAGATGCCAAATAAAAAGATCAACCGACCAGCTAGTTGTGTGACCTTGGGCACAACACGGTGACCTCCCTGATCCAATCTTCTCACCAATAAAATGAGGTCCCTTTTAGGGCTCTAAAATGCTATGATTTGTAAGATGAAACGTTATGCTGAGAGTATCTGAAATCAATATCTCCTTGGTACAGTGTCACAGGACTCCAGAGAAGATAAAGCATACGTACGTTCAGGCGACACGACTGTAGACTCTACCCACACCCCTGCTACCTGAATCCAAAAAAACCAATATAGGAAAGTTGTAGGAAAGTTAGGGTTGGTCTAACACTTTGTTGCTAGGAAACCATTGTTGATGAGCTGTAATCCAAACGTCTGTGTGATTTCATACTGTGGTCTCTGACACAGCAAGCAAAGCATCCCGAGAAACCGTGGCCTCTGCGGCTGCGTCTTTGTCCTAGACATTAACCCCAACTGGTTCCTTTTTTTTCAATTTTATCCTTAAATGTACCGTTTTTGATCTCTCTCTGTCTTGTCATTCAATTCTAATAGAGACAAGAAGACAGACAGGATTCTGACTGGAGGGAGGTGAATAAAAGTGCATTTTTAAAGGCAGTCAATTATTATAAGACAGTTATTAAAATGTCTGGGTAAATGACCTCACACTGCACTCAGCTTGCAAATCCGCCAGGCAATCTGGCCCTGGGTGTGTGCGGCCCTGAACTGCTGTCTCTGAAATGGAGTTATAGGAATATGTGGACTGGAGTCTCCAACTTCTCAGCCATTCCCACCACACCTGACACCATATCAGGCACACAGTGCTATAGTAAAACATGCTTGGGCAACTTACTAAATAGTTATTATTAGAAAGGCCAAAAAAGAAAAAAAAAAAAAATTCTAGAGCCTATGAAGGCTTTTAGGCATTTTGTAGTTTGACTGGAGATAAACATTTGCCATATTTGGAGTATTTACTAAACAGAGAATAAGCTACTTACAGGCTAACACAGTATATTGGTAACTTTTCTTCCATTATTCATTAACTTGTTCATCATAATCGTCCTTACTTGTTATTGGAATTTGCATTCTTTGAAATAAATATTGTCACTAGAATATTACAGTGTTCAAAATGCATATTCATGAACATTCTCCCTGATATAAATTATTCGAGGAATGTTTATAGGGTCCACAGCATCCATTCGATTCTGGTTTTAATTCTCTCTTATGATGCTCGAATATTGTGTTAGAAGGTATCTGCATGATTATTGTTGATACTATGTGCCAGGCACTGATGCTAAATGCTTTATGCTCTGAATACAATGGTTCATTTCATCCTCACAACAACCTCTACAGTGGTACTGTCATCCCTATCTCACACAGGAAGGAACTAATGCTCAGAGAGATTAAATAACGTGTTAAGGCCACACAGTGGAAGCACTATGAGACAAACCACAGGTTTTGCTCCAATTTTAGTCCTCAGTCATAACTAAATGGGAATAAGTGATACCAACAGAAAAGCTCTTCCAAATCTTTTTGAAAAAAGGTAGGGTTTAAATTATAAATTAAAAAAAGCAACCAAATGAAAGAAAAAATCCACTCACATAATTTCTCCCTATATTTATTCATACCTTAATAGCCATTAAATGCATACGTAATCACTGCAACAGAGAAGCTGAGGTACAAAAAGAGAGGTGATGGTACTTAAACTGATGAAAGTGAGGATTGTCAGTGAGAAGAAGGAGGAGAAAAGCTGATGCATCAGGCAATATTTTCCTCAAGGTTTTGACTTTCTTCGGAAGGTTCTAGGTGGAGACATTAGGGTTCCAGGCAGGCTGAAGTCTCCAGGAGCTTAGGAAAAGGTGAGGAGCAGAAACAATGAGGGCATCATACTGACAGCATTTTTACAGGACATACACCCAGAGGAAGCACAGAAGCAGGTTTTTCGGGTGTGACCTTGCACCCTCCTGAGACTCTGAGGCAGACATCGCCATCGCCACTTTGGGGACCAGCAGCAGGAAAGCGTGCACGCAGATGGGGACAGGGCCGGGATTCAAACCCTCACAGCCTGAAGCCTGAAGCACTCTTCAGGGAGCCTCAATGCTCCAGGTGGCCCTGCTGCAGTGTTCTAGCCAGGCAACCAGCAAACAAGGAGACTAAGAGAAAATCCTAACTTGAGGGGGCAGAACAGAGAAAGTACACAGAGCTGTAAAATAAATGAGGAGGTTTATCTGACAATCTGTACTATTAATTAAATTTAGCTATCTACCAGCCAAGTACTCTGAGGCTCCATGGTGATTATCAAGCCAGTCAGAATTCCTTATAGCTCTGCTAACTAAGTGTGAGAGGGATTATGCTCTTTTTCCCCCCTTTCAGGGCTGACACAAAAAGAAATTTCTTTAAAGTTGAGGTTTTCATGTTGTTTTTTTCAGTTAGTTACTAGTCCAGAATTATCCCAGAGGTCTCAGGGATTGTTAGAGCTTCTTTTCACTCATATAGGAAAAAAGAAAGAAAGAATTCTTCCTAGGTAGAAGCAAGAGCACAGAAATACTTTTTTCCTGTCCCTTCTTGCCTCAGTCTGGACTTATATTCAATAGACTTAACTCAGTAGAAAAGCCACAGGAATGGGGCAATGAACACAGCCCATACCTAATAACCTGATAAATAAAAAAATAAAAATCAGATGACTTGTGAACCATAAATATACTTCACTTTTCAAAAACAGATTGCTCAAACACAATGCTATTACCTTAAAATCATTTGCTAAATGAACTTTTGTAAATAAATCTTAATTTAAATATGGAGGGCTAGTTAGTATTTCATTTTGGGAATATTCTGCTATGAAATCCAGTTTACGAAGGAGACTAACTTTCTTCACTTTAAAAAAGTGTTTTGACTGAATCTTAATACACAAGAACCACTCCCCCCTCCGATATATGTATCTTGTAAATGTAGATTCTTTTATGGGAAGAGTACATAAAATAGGTTAACGAGCATTTATTTTTAGGTTCGAAGGCGCTTTAACATCATGTTAAGGATTCAGAATGCTACTGCTTTATTATAAATTATAATTTGTATGTTTGTTAGTACAAAACTTTTCAAACTTATAATGGTTTGTTGGTTTGGGGCAGAATATAGGACAAATTTAAAATAGTTAAGAATTAAGATGAAAAGAAAAATGGTTCTCAATTCCCAGATACAGGCTTCTTCAGAGAAAGTGAAAATGAACTTTTTTAAAAATGAGAAATGAATTATAAACTGCTTTTTTTTAAAAAAAATATGTATTATATATACTGTTAGTCATTAAAAAATGACTGTAGAGACTGAGTCACGTTTTTCTGGTGACACAGCCCCCTCTTGTAAAAACATATACACATACCAATATGCTATGTGAGCTGCAATCTTGCAGTAACTTCAAGGAAAAACTTGTTTTTATAAAAGAACTCATATGTTCCCATGCTTCTTCATTTCTTGTGCAAGAACTTGTATGAGATTTGAGTAAATTGTGTTTTATTTATTTTCCTTTGTTCTTCCCTTCTTACTGGAAGAGAACATTATCTGGAGATAATCATGTTCAAGGAGAATAAATCATGACTTAGGAGATGATTTAAGTCAGTGAACAACAATTAAAGTGTCTAATGCGGCCACTACTTTGGATATGGCAACTTAATTTTACTGGGACAACACATTTTATTCTAAGGCATTATATGAACTCACAGCAAAGGGATGTTATTTTAGTAGCCTCCAATTTCATCTTTGCAGATTTAGTCTCTCTCTATCCCAGCTGACTGAACTTGAAGTTGTGTAGTGGTGGAAACATAGAGTGAAAATCCTTGGCCTGTTTCATCAGAGTCCCTGGAGTTTTTGTTTTTCTCTCTGCTTACTACCCCGTAACTCGCCAAATCATTATTCCTATTCACTGAACTATCAGCAAGCCTGTCTGGTGTTCCAGCCACCTGGAGCTGACAAATATTTTCCTACTATGAAGGACGCCATAGCAACCAGGCTTGTGGCATGGATACAAACCAGGCACAATGCTGCTACAATTTAAGGTGAGAAACAGACATATAGCACCCATATCAGTATTATCCCAAAGAGTGTCTTGAGAACTCCAAATTCTTTTATTTTTTGGGACTAAGTTTTTTAGACACAAGATGGCAAATTACCTTAGCCCTAAGAGAAGGAAGGAAGTAATTAAGATGGCAAAAATCTTATGTTTCAAATCTGTCCATTTCTTACAGCCAATGCCACCTTGGACACATTAATGAACCTCTCTGAACCTTGGTTTTTTCATCTGTAAAATGGAGATAGCAGTCTTGCCTCAAAGGATGGCTGTGAGGATGAAATGAGCTTGTATCTGTACTGTGGTTGGCAGATGAGAACCATATAATAACTAACAGCTTGTGTCACCAGGTTAAGGAGAGGGGCAATGACTCTTTATAGGGCATGAGGGAAATGGTCTCCAAAATAGGATGCAGATGAATATATTAGAAATTTCCATTTGTGTCTATTTTAAATATTTAAGTATTTTTTGATATTTTAAGAAAATTTTATGCCAGGATTCAATATCAGGATTTGATACAAGGCGTTAGGCTTCCCAGGTGGTGCAGTTGTAAAGAATCTGCCTGCCAAGCAGGACATGCAGGATCCATCTCTGGGTTGGGAAGATATTCTGGAGGAGGAAATGGCAATCCACTCCAGTATTCTTGCCTGGAAAATTCCATGGACAGAGGAGCCTGGCGGGTTGCAGTCCCTGGGGTCGCAAAGAGTTGGACCTGACTGAGCGACTGAGCACACAGAGCACACACACCACCGCCCCCTCACTTAAGCTGCAGGTCTGCTAGTGGATTCTGAGGGAGCGCGAGAGTCAGAGTATAGAAGCGGGGCACTGGTCATCATATATCTATGCACATTTCCAGTACTTCCAAGTGTCATGATGTATGGCAGCATACATGTACCTGATTGAGAAAATACGTGGAATACATTGCTTGGTGGTGGTTGTTTAGTTGCTAAGTTGAGTCTGACTCTTGCGACCCCATGGACTGTAGCCTGCCAGGCTCCTCTGTCCATGAGATTTTCCAGGCAAGAATATTGGAGTGGGTTGCCATTTCCTTCTCCAGAGGATCTTCCTGACCCAGAGATCGAACCTGGGTCTCCTGTATTGCAGGCAGATTCTTTACCAACTGAGCTACCAAGGAAGCCCCCTCCACTCTAATAAAGGAATACATTCTGTATGTTTAGAAATGTTCTGTCCTCTCTGTCAGTAAGCACACTCCTCTTCCATATGTTCAGCATTCAGTACAGCGCTAATCACACAGTAAGTGCTAATATGTGTTTGCCCAACAGATAAACAACCAACAGGTAAGCTAAAAACACTGTTCATCAGTCCTTATATTCACATGCTATAGAGTTCTTTTCCTATTCCTCTCAGCAGCTAGATCAAACTTTGCAACTGATTACGAGTTCCCAGCCCTCATCCCATGCTACTTACTCACTCATGGCTGATTTCACTTCTTCCTTTGATGAGGTCATCCCGACCACCCTACAAAACTGTCTTAACACCAAATACTTGGACCTGAGTCATTTGGTGTAAACCCACGCTCCCCCTCTCCCAAGCCCTCTTTGACCTTTTCCTTATTAGCCAAACCCACCAGTCACAGAGGGATGCTTTTGTTGAAATATCTCCCCCTTTTCCTCCTCCTTCTTCTGTCCAGGACTGGCTCAACTAGACAGTCATCTGAGCACCCCAGACTCACCTGCACCAGAGCCTTGGCCTTTTCTGTTTCCTCATTTGACATGCTCTTGGCTCAGAATCCACATATACTCTCTTCCATTCTCCTTCCTTTGCATCTTCATTTGAGTCCCTTCTTCAAAGAGACTTTCCCCAGCTACCTTTTCAGAAACTTAATCCCTCTTGCTCACATTTATACCATCTTGCCCTATTGTACTCATTTTCCTTATTAATTGCCACTAAGATAAACGTTAATGTTGTTCCCTGTATGTCTTCTCCATTAGAACATAAGCTGCATGAGGGCAGGAAATGTTCTGCTATTTTGCTCACTGATATGTCTCCATAGCCTAAAATTGGGCCTGACGCACAACAGGTCCCTAATTAATATTAGTTGATGGAATGGAGGGATATGGGCTGTGGATGGACCTATACATGGTATCATTGCTTCCTCTCGAATCTACCCTTTTACCAGAACATTCCTCCCAAATTACAAGTTAAAAATCACCTGGTAAAGAGTCTGCCTGCAATGCAGGAAACCCGAGTTTGATCCTTGGGTCAGGAAGAGCCCCTGGAGAAGAAAATGGCAACCCACTCCACTGTTCTTGTCTGGAAAATTCCATGGATAGAGGAACCTGGCAGGCTACAGTCCATGGAGTCACAAAGACTTAGACATGACTGAGCAACAAACACTTGCTCTAAAAATCAGCCTCCTCATAAACTGTCAATAACCATGTGTGACTTAGGAAATAATATCTAAAAGCCTTCAAAGCTCTAACCCCAATTGCCTTTTCAGCCCCATTTCCTGATGCAGCTGTCTCCTCATACCCCCGAAGTCTAGTCATGCTGACCACTCAGGGGAAACCCTGTGTCTATTCTTGAACACGTACAAAACTTTGAAGTGTTCATGTTTTGGGACCTCCCTGAAGGTCCAGTGGCTAAGACTCAGCACTCCCAGTGCAGGGGCCCTGGGTTTGATCCCTGGTCAGAGAACTAGATCCCACATGCCACAGCTGAGAGTTCATGTGCTGCAGCAAAGACCCAGTGCAGCCAAATAACCATAGATACTTAAAAAGTAAAGATAAATATTAAAAATAAAGTCTTCATGTTTTTTGATATATATTCTTTTATCTCTGAATGTCTGTTTTCTATTTTGCCTTAAATTAACATCTCTTGGTGTTTCCTGGCTGTGCTCAAATTCATATTGTCCATGGAGCTCTCTGATTCTTCCAGCTGATTTAAATGTGTGCTCCATAGTGTATCTCCTTATGCCTCTAATTAGTATAAAAGTCATTCTCCCTTGAACTGTGTCCATATTTGCCCCAAAGACGGGACTATAATATCCCTGAGCAGGTGTTACAGGTCTGTCTGCTTCTCAGAGCTCCTCACACTTAGTCGATGATCAATAAATGTTTGTTGAAATGCAATATGCAATGTTACTAGCTATGGATTTTGAGACAAGAGAAATGAAGTAAGATAGGGATTTAGATCCTTTACAGAAGTAATATACCAACACCATATCAGTGAATGTCAGGGTGACTGAAAAGAAAAATAAAATTATAGCTTAAACCAACATGGAGTCGGAGACTTTGGTAGTCAACTCTAAAGCTACACATATCTTATTTCTCTCTGCTGTAATGCCTGGCACGGAGAAGTCACTTAGTTTGGAGTTCGACACTCTGCTGAAAATAAACTGCTTTTCTTTAAACTGAGCGCCCACTATTGTTGTTTAACCATCTTGTGGTTTTATTCAAGTACTTGCAAGACCCAAAGAACAGCAGACAGAATGCCTCCATGTTACATAAGGGTTCTTTTCATGGAATAATTTACGGTTAATTCAAGAGTATCTCATGTGCGTGCTGGGTTTCTCCTCCCCAGACCTGCTCATAACGTGTATAGTGGCTCCCTGGTCAGGCCCAGTATAAACGGTCCAATGTGCAGGATAATAAGCACATGTGGAAAGAACAGTGGTTCTCAGGAGATTGTTCTAAATCATTGTTCTCTTGCAGCAAGTACAGAACCAGTAATTCCAAGAAGCTTTTAGAGCATAATCTTCTCTGAGGCAGTAGAGTGAGCTTAAATTCTAGACCCACAAGCAATAATTCAGACAGCATCCAGCTGTCTTTTGAAGACTGTAGAGTAACGGGCCTCCCAGAGGCTCCTGTGCAGAGGCTGAAGGGGAAGGGCACTACTGCCTTGAACTAACTCCCTCCCCTCTGGCTTGCTGGCTGCACTCACGCCCTTCCTTGGTATTCTGTCAGAGCTTCCTGCGCTGGGGATTTCAGCAGCTGGCTCTCTCACAGGCCTCTAGCTCAGGCAACCAGTCTGGCTCGACTCAGGCTACAAAACTGACCACCTTCACTTGGCGTTCGAAAGCTGCCACCAAGGTGTAAACTGCCATGCCGGGTTGTAGGCTACCACACCAAACTACCCTGGGAAGGCGCTTCTCCTCACTCTCACAGCTTAACTAAGAAGGAAGCCACTTCAAGGAGCTTTCCTGATTATGAAGATTCAGATTTCCTCCAGGATGAGCCTTCTCCACTTTTCCCTGCTCCCTCCACCCATGACCTGATGCTCTGACATTTACTCCTGGGCTGGTTGTGGCCCATGTGGGGATTTATTCGCCTGTTTATCAACTGGGTTTGTATTCATTTTTGAAGTTGGCATTCCTTCACTGTTTACACAGGGAGTGCTCTGAAGCAGGGATTGCTTTACTTGGTGGGCAGTATGCCCAACAGGACCATTTAGAAATGTCTTTAAAGAAGGCATACGCTTTTCTGCCCTTTTTAAGACAAGGAGGCCAGGCCCGCTGGGGAAATGTCCTGCCCATCAGCAGTTCTTTGCTCCAGCCTCTTTACCAAGAGCTTCAGGGAAGGGCATCACGAGTAGGGGTCCATTTCAAGGATTATTCTAAGAAGTGAAAAAAAAAAAAACCCTCCCTCTTGAACAAAGAGGTGAGTGATGGACAGTAGATCTCAGCAGTGAGGCCCCCAATCAGTTTATTGCTGAAGCTGTAAAACTTCTAAGTCAGTTCAGGGTTCAACTGACTATAGGGCCCTGATTTGAGAGGAGATTATTTCCTGTATTCCTGTGGTTTATCCTGATATAACTTGCAGAAACTATTATGATAAAATGGCTTTACTTCTGCCAGTTATTCCATGTAAAAGGAGATTAAATGAGGGATTATAAAAGGCTTCCACAATTTACATAGTTTTCTTCATAGTCATTTAACACGTAGATTCAAGTTTTCCCTTTTTAACTGTTTTTTAACTTCAGTTCAAGAAAAAAAGTTAAACCAGTTAGAATTTCCATCTCTCTCAGTGACAGTCTACTTCTTAATGAAAACAGATAAGACAGGACTTTAAGGCCTCTCTTGATGCTAAGATTATTATTTCTTTACAGAGTTTTAAAACTGGCCTCAGAGATTACCTTATTTTCAATCATTTCTAAATTAAAGAAACAAGGGAGAAGAGTAAAATTATAAGCCTGGTAAGAAGTTGTAAGCATAAGGCAATGGCACCCCACTCCAGTACTCTTGCCTGGAAAATCCCATGGATGGAGGAGCCTGGTAGGCTGCAGTCCATGGGGTTGCTAAGAGTCGGGCACGACTGAGCCACTTCACTTTCACTTTTCACTTTCATGCATTGGAGAAGGAAATGGCAACCCACTCCAGTGTTCTTGCCTGGAGAGTCCCAGGGACAGAGGAGCCTTGTGGGTTGCCGTCTATGGGGTCGCACAGAGTCGGACAGGACTGAAGTGACTTAGCAGCAGCAGCAGCAAGAAGTTGTAAACTTGATGGCTTCAAGTATATTCCTGGTTCTTTGCAAAGAGTATAAAAAAGGCAGCATTGAAGTTAATACAATTATATATAATTGATCAGGTAGACTGTGGATCATTAAAAACTTTATTATGATTATTAAGATAATGCTAGTGTCAATTGATTTGCCATTTTTCATATTATTTATGAATAATATCATGCTGTCTTTGGAAAGCTTTAGCTACTGTGTTTGTTTTTTTTAAATCACTTCCTTAAGATAACTTCCTAGAAGGGGATTTACTGGGTAAGAAGGTCTTGATAAATGCAGCCAAACTGCTTCTCAAAAAGATGACTATATTTTTCTTTTTAAAACATATCCGCTAAGTCACTTCAGTCGTCTCCGACTCTGTGTGACCCCATAGACGGCAGCCCACCAGGCTCCCCCGTCCCTGGGATTCTCCAGGCAAGAACATTGGAGTGGGTTGCCATTTCCTTCTCCAATGCGTGAAAGTGAAGTCGCTCAGTCATGTCCGACCCTCAGCGACCCCATGGATTGCAGCCCACCGGGCTCTTCTGTCCATGGGGTTTTCCAGGCCGGAGTACTGGAATGGGGTGCCATTGCCTTCTCCGTTTAAAACATATCTAGTCACAAATAAATCAAGGTTCTCTCCTAATAGAGAGAATTGATTGATAGCTTTAATTTTTAGTTATGTGCTGTGTGCTTAGTCATGTCTGACTCTTTGCAACCCCATGGACCATAGCCCACCAGGCTCCTTTGTCTATGGAATTTTTCAGGCAAGAATACTGGAGTGGGTTGCCATTTTCTACTCCACTGGATCTTCCTGACCCAGGGATGGAACTCACATGTCTTGCATCTCCTGTATTGGCAGGCAGATTTTTTACCACTACGCTCCCTGGAAAGCCCTGTTTTTTAGTTAGCTAAGTGCAGTTAGTAAGATTCAGGTAGGACTAACTCGGTTAACGGTTTGTCTACTGGTGATGACAGACACCAGACTACAACAGGCTATATGCTATCACACTGTAATGAGTACCCACAGATGGGTACTCAGACTCCATCCTGAAGGGTGTGTGATGATAGTGTACCATGAATTAGACAGTATCTTCAGAAAGATACCAAAAGATTGACTCGTTCATTCATTCCACAGACATTCTTTGATCACCAGCCACTTATAAGAAGAGTGCCCAGAAGGATGGTTTTGTTTGGAGTGTGGTGGTATTGGCAGCTGAGATTGGAAGGTCTGACTTCTGATGCCGTTTGCACTATCCTAAGTTGCTCTCATGTTTATCACTTCAAATAAAATGGCTTAAAATGAAAGCACACTAAGGGTTCCTCTCTTTTAATATTTTATATGTTGTTGTTTAGTTGCTAAATTGTGTTCGACTCTTTGTGACCCCTGTATATCACAGCCTGCCAGGCTCTTCTGCCACGGAATTCTCTAGGCAAGAATACTAGAATGGGTAGCCATTCCCTTTTCCAGGGGATCTTCCTGACCCAGGGATCGAACCTGGGTCTCCTGCATTGCAGGCAGATTCTTTACCATCTGAGCCACCATTTATATGCATATATATATATATGTTAGAAAATATTAGGTAACCTAGTTTGCACTATCATTCATTTCCTTGTATCAGGAATTTTAAAAATTATATATATTTAAGCATACTAGACCAAAGCAGCATTGCACCAATCTTAACCCAACTTCTACAACTTCAACCTGTTTGGGAGAATGCCTGGTATTTCACAATGCCAGAAACTGTAATGAGAAAATCAAAGGATAATTCCACATAAAGAAAAAAGATCAGTACAAGTATCTTCAAGAGTAGGCTGTTGCAAACAAAAGTACTACTGTGTAAAATTACAGAATCTTCTTTCCAGTGACCCAGAATTTTTTAGCTTTTTCAGTCTAAGGAAACAGGCAACTTCATAAATGACATATATACTAAAAAGTAACAGAACAAGACACATTATTAATATCTTGCTGACATTTAAAGTGTCTCTGGAAATCATAGATGGCTAGAATTATTCACTGTATTTTTAAGCAGTGAAACAGATTTCTTAAAAGGTTAGCTATCTTTCTTAAGATCACTAAAGTAGCAGCATAAGGGTAGTGGCTGAAATCCAAGACTTCTGACTGTTACCTTGGTCCTTGCAATAAATTAAAAATGTCTTCACCCAGTCTGACATGGGTATTGTTAGAAACTGGCAAATATTCTTTCACAAGTTAGAAAAAGATCTGGATGCTACCCTGTCACAAGTCAGCATATGTCAGCACATGTGAACTTAGCTCTCCGGAAAATACTGGCTGGCAAGCTGATATCCTCACACACGGATACGAGTCTATGTATCACTAAGAGTATGTTCCAGAATTTCAGAAAGACTGTCTTGCACACATCTCTAAAATTTCACTGCCTAAGCTGCGATGAGCCTAAGGAGAACTGTGTCTACTGGTATTTTCTTTCTCTTACTCCTCAAATCTAATATGAAATAGGTTAAACTTCTGAAAAGACAGTAAGACAAATGTTCAACTTTCAGTTTCTGACTCCCCGCAATGAGAAAAGACATCAATGTGGCATTTATTATGAAACGGGTGGAAAGGGCCCTGTAGAAACCATATGGTTGCTCGTAATGGCACAATCTCATTCAAAGGTGCCGGGACACTAATGAGATCAGGATGTCAGGAAAAGCAGAAATAGATCAATACTTCTCCCCCACTTGTGGTCGCCCCACCATCAGTCACTATGCTTGCCCTATGTAAATGAAATCAATCAGCAAGGATTTCTGTAAAATGCATGAAGCAGTTGTCTTCTGGACTCTCCCAGAAGATAAATGATTCCAGACGTTGGACTGCAGCCATGTTCCCACACATGCTACAAAGTTCTGACATCCATATTGGGCCATAACACTGAGTGGTTTTGCGAGTTTACAGCCAGTGCTTCCACTTCTGGTTTGGACTAGACAGTTGGCTAACGCTAAGGCAAAATAAGCCCCTTTTGCCTGTGTGAATTGTAAGAGAACTGCCTTTTTCTAATACAGGGGCTCCTGTGATCCGCCTCAAAACTTCTAGCTATTGCTCATATAAGCTTATGATTCCAAAGCACTGCTGTAGACCTGTCCGGAACTACACAAATCTCAGCGTAACAAAACATATGACATGTGACATCAAATGCAGACTACTTAGATATAACATACAACAACACAAACAGCACAAGTCCAACTTTGTTCTAAAACTAACACCTTTGAAAATGTATTAAACACACACAGCAGGATTGTTTTACATGGCAGCTTATAAAGAAGATTAAGAAGCAGCCTCCTTTAAAAACCACATCAACACAATAACGTTATTAGGAAGGGCACGTATAAGTTTAGATCACATTTATGACTATTTATGCAACTGATCCCAGGGAAGTAAAGATCCAATAGACAGCATTTTCTGTCAGCCTCTTAAATCTGAGAGATGGGTACTTTCTCACTAAATTACCTTTAAGGAAAGATTCCGGTAATTTAGCCCATAGTTCAAAAAAATAAGACAGTTCTGATATCAATATCTCTAGTCTATCTGAGATAAAAGCAATTCTCTGAGGTTAAATAGAGTAAATAAGTATCTTCCTGTAACTTTCCAATTCACTTTAAAGTGAATAATCAAAATGAGACACTGATTTCCATTTTAAATCAAGTTCTTGTTAAACAAGATTGTCTTTCTAGATATCAAGTATACTACAAAGAAAACTTTATGTATCAATAACAAAAACTCCCAGTACAGCTAGGAAGTAACTGCTGTCTTACCCACCGCCAGGACCTCTTCTATGAAATACAGGCTCACTTTGTTTAAAACGTCCTTAAGGCTGTGCTGTACCTTTGAAACAAAACCACTCTCTTCTTCATTTTCTGCCTTCTTGAAAATCGCTTCTCCGAAACTGACAGATGGTGTGTCTGTCACTGAGTGTTTCCTCTTCGTTATCTCTGCCAGCTAATATTTCCCCTGTGCTTAGCTGTTGACTGTGAGACTGTGTTCCACATCATTCTAGCCTGATCAATGGTGTGCCTGGTTTGAGGTTGGTTTTGGCCCCGCCTCCAGCTCTAAGAGGAAAAAAAACCCCGAAAACTCACAGCTGGATTTCCTATAAATCCTCTCCTTCCAATCTGGCTCTGTAGCTATGGCACATACTAGAGGGAAAAGCTGCCAGTCACAAACCAAGAGGGGCGATCCTTGCCTGAGGTCCCCTCGTGCCAGTGCCTAGTGTGTAGGTTATATAACAAACCCCATGGTTAGCTGACCTGAAACTTCACAGGGCAGGAGGAAGCATTTTCACCAGGCTTAGGTTTTTCCATGCCTAGTGAGTCTCAAAAGAAGATGCCTGTGACTGAAACACACACACACACACACACACACACACACACACGTATGCACATGACCGAATATTTTTTAACGTGTTAAAATTATGAAAACTGATTCCAAGGAGAAAATGGAAAAAAATCCAAATAAAAGAGTATCAGATTGGTGTGCTTGCACTTTTCTATCCTAAAACAGAGGTCATCATTCACATTTAGATGACACTGTAGCCCCTGAGAGACAGGATCTGCTGGTACTCATACTACCAATGAATTCGGTGAGTCAAGAGAAGGCATGGGCTGCATTTCAGGTTCGAGAGAGAGAGAAACTGCTCTCCCAAGTATAGCTGACCATATAACACCAGTCTGCTCTGTAATCACTAGGGCATAGGGCGCACTTTCAGGTTTACATACTCTGCACAGTCCACAGTAGTCAAACCTGATCAGATAGAAAGGCTAAATGTCTATTGCAAATGGCCTCATGAGTGCTGTTAAAATAAGGCTAAGGATTTGAAGACTGCACCAGGACCCAGAGTCAGAAGACCTGGATTCAAGTCACAGTGGCTTGGACAGTGGCCCCAAACAAAAAAGGCACAGGGTAAAGATCCAGAGACCAGACAGGTGATTTCAAAATTAAAATAAGATGATAAAATATGCTGTTGTTACTATTTCAACTTTTGTATTGTTCTTTTCAACAACAGAGAGAATATTAAATACTATTAATATTGAATCTGGCAAAGGATGGTACCAAACAAAACACCACTGCCTGTGGTAAGGAAAGGTAAAGATAAAAAGATTCTGGGAATAACATTCAGGATACCAAGTGCAGGCTGAGGATAACAATAACTCAGATTTTGAATATCTGAACTCTATAGTGAGGGCAGACGTGGTAAGCATAGGTCAGAATGGGGTTGAGTATTAAGTCTGAAACCTTAGTTGTCCTTCTGCATTTTCACAAAAGAATCTGGGAACCATCACGTCTCATCAGTCTTTGAGTCCCTTAAGAGCAGGGATATACACAATTGGTGTTCACTGAGTATGTGAATGAGTGAGAAACTGAATTAGATAAGAGCCACTCACTGTAAACGAGGAATTGCAGATGATAGTGAGAAACCCAGCTTGCAGTTGGAAAATCAGTTTCTTCAAGGCTGAGAGTCCATGTGTGTCCTTCCAGTACTGTCAAATATGAGGTTGGGATTTGTGGGGAAAGCAGCTTTCTGGGTCACTCAAAAGAGAGGATCTTTGCTTGTGGACCACTGATCCGATCCAGCCTTTTACACTCACCCCTAACCATCTCCCCTTCCTCATTTCTTCCCATAAGAATGCCATCTGCTGACATGAGTGTGAGTCAAGAACCAGGATGTTTACAAACATCCCTTTAATGAAAGTACGTGGATTGTTAGAGTAAATTCTTCCTAATAGGGGATGGAAGTCCTTGTTGGCTGTGGCTGGCAAGAAGTAAGCTTTCCAAATCCAGAGGAACTCTGCTCTGTGTGGGCTGTGTCAGGCGCAGCTGTGGACCCACCAGGGGCAAGGAAAGGCAGATGCGTTGGGTTCCTACTCCTACTCGGCCTGCCTCCCACTGCCAGTGTGTTTTTGAGTTCTTGACCAAATGCACTGGAAAGTTAACCTACTTTGATAATGGCTTCAGGTGTTTGATCTCTTTCCCACAAGCTGAAAGATTAGATTAATTTGGGGTAAGAGAATTTACTGAGTGTGAAGGTTTAACCTAATGAATCCTTTTGCACATCTATGATATGCAAGGCATTCTAGGAGGCTTTCAGCAGATACATGCTTGCAGCAGCAGGTTTACCAGGGGCAACAGGAAAGATTACAATCCAAAAGAGGATATGAGAACAGCAGGGGAGGGAGAGTGCAGCTGGGGCGCAAGGGGGAGAGAGCACATCGTTTTGGGAGTGGGGGGTGGGAGAAGCATAAAACACGACTGGGGTGGTAGCATTCAAGTTTGGGGAGGATCTGCGTGGGCAGAGATGAAGGAGGACATGTGAAAGACGAGGGCTCTCCTGCAGGAAAGAATGAGCCCAAAGGCACAGAGGCAGGGACAGAGCAAGCTCCGGAAATGGTGAACCATCTGCTTCTGCTGAAGCACAGAAAACATATGGGAGAATCACGGGGGTATGAGACTCCCAAGGCAAGGAGGAACCATGCTGTGGTGTGGTCTTGAGCATCGGGAGGGGGCGTGGCGAGTTTATACTAAGTTCAACCAGCAGTCCTGAGCCTTTGGAGATCTTTGAGCATTGTGTAACATAATCTGAGCAGTGAAATCAAGAAACGCTATTTAGGACACCTGGAGTAACAGGCAAATTTGGCCTTGGAATACGGAATGAAGCAGGGCAAAGACTAATAGAGTTTTGCCAAGAAAATGCACTGGTCATAACAAACACCCTCTTCCAACAACACAAGAGAAGACTCTATACATGGACATCACCAGATGGTCAACACCGAAATCAGACTGATTATATTCTTTGCAGCCAGAGATGGAGAAGTTCTATACAGTCAGCAAAAACAAGACCAGGAGCTGACTGTGGCTCAGACCATGAACTCCTTATTGCCAAATTCAGACTTAAATTGAAGAAAGTAGGGAAAACCACTAGACCATTCAGGTATGACCCAAATCAAATCCCTTATGATTATACAGTGGAAGTGAAAAATAGATTTAAGGGCCTAGATCTGATAGATAGAGTGCCTGATGAGCTATGGAATGAGGTTTGTGACATAGTACAGGAGACAGTGATCAAGACCATCCCCATGGAAAAGAAATGCAAAAAAGCAAAATGGCTGTCTGGGGAGGCCTTACAAATAGCTGTGAAAAGAAGAGAAGCGAAAAGCAAAGGAGAAAAGGAAAGATAAAAGCATCTGAATGCAGAGTTTCAAAGAATAGCAAGAAGAGATAAGAAAGCCTTCTTCAGCGATCAATGCAAAGAAATAGAGGAAAACAACAGAATGGGAAAGACTAGAGATCTCTTCAAGAAAATTAGAGATACCAAAGGAACATTTCATGCAAAGATGGGCTCGATAAAGGACAGAAATGGTATGGACCTAACAGAAGCAGAAGATATTAAGAAGAGATGGCAAGGATACACAGAAGAACTGTACAAAAAAGATCTTCATGACCCAGATAATCAGGATGGTGTGATCACTGACCTAGAGCCAGACATCCTGGAATGTGAAGTCAAGTGGGCCTTAGAAAGCATCACTACGAACAAAGCTAGTGGAGGTGATGGAATTCCAGTGGAGCTATTTCGAATCCTAAAAGATGATGCTGTGAAAGTGCTGCACTCAATATGCCAGCAAATTTGGAAAACTCAGCAGTGGCCACAGGACTGGAAAATGTCAGTTTTCATTCCAATCCCAAAGAAAGGCAATACCAAAGAATGCTCAAACTACTGCACAATTGCATTCATCTCACACGCTAGTAAAGTAATGCTTAAAATTCTCCAAGCCAGGCTTCAGCAATATGTGAACCGTGAACTTCCTGATGTTCAAGCTGGTTTTAGAAAAGGCAGAGGAACCAGAGATCAAATTGCCAACATCCGCTGGATCATGGAAAAAGCAAGAGAGTTCCAGAAAAACATCTATTTCTGCTTTATTGACTATGCCAAAGCCTTTGACTGTGTGGATCACAATAAACTGTGGAAAATTCTGAAAGAGATGGGAATACCAGACCACCTGGCCTGCCTCTTGAGAAACCTATATGCAGGTCAGGAAGCAACAGTTAGAACTGGACATGGAACAACAGACTGGTTCCAAATAGGAAAAGGAGTACGTCAAGGCTGTATATTGTCACCCTGCTTATTTAACTTATATGCAGAGTACATCATGAGAAATGCTGGACTGGAAGAAACACAAGCTGGAATCAAGATTGCTGGGAGAAATATCAATAACCTCAGATATGCAGATGACACCACCTTTATGGCAGAAAGTGAAGAGGAACTAAAAAGCCTCTTGATGAAGGTGAAAGTGGAGAGTGAAAAAGTTGGCTTAAAGCTCAACATTCAGAAAACGAAGATCATGGCATCCGGTCCCATCACTTCATAGGAAATAGATGAGGAAACAGTGGAAACAGTGTCAGACTTTATTTTTCTGGGTTCCAAAATCACCGCAGATGGTGACTGCAGCCATGAAATTAAAAGACGCTTACTCCTTGAAAGAAAAGTTATGACCAACCTAGATAGCATATTCAAAAGCAGAGACATTACTTTGTCAACAAAGGTCCATCTAGTCAAGGCTATGGTTTTTCCTGTGGTCATGTATGGATGTGAGAGTTGGACTGTGAAGAAGGCTGAGCGCCGAAGAATTGATGCTTTTGAACTGTGGTGCTGGAGAAGACTCTTTAGAGTCCCTTGGACTACAAGGAGAGCCAACCAGTCCATTCTGAAGGAGATCAGCTCTGGGATTTCTTTGGAAGGACTGATGCTAAAGCTGAAACTCCAGTACTTTGGCCACCTCATGCGAAGAGTTGACTCATTGAAAAAGACTCTGATGCTGGGAGGGATTAGGGGCAGGAGGAGAAGGGGACGACAGAGGATGAGATGGCTGGATGGCATCACCGACTCAATGGGCGTGAGTCTCAGTAATCTCCAGGAGTTGGTGATGGACAGGGAGGCCTGGCGTGCTGCGATTCATGGGGTCGCAAAGAGTCGGACACGACTGAGCGACTGATCTGATCTGATAAAGGAGAGAGTGAGGCTTCTCCAGTGGCTCAGCAGTAAAGAATCTGCCTTCAATGCCGAGATGCAGGTTCAGTCCCTGGGTTGGGAAGATCCCCTGGAGGAGGGCATGGCAACCCAATCCAGTATTCTTGCCCAGAGAATCTCATGGACAGAGGAGCCTGGTGGGCTACAGTCCATAGAGTCACAAAGAGTTGGACACGACTGAAGCGACTGAGCATGCACACACGCATACAGGAGAGAGTAGGCAGACTGAAACACTTAGGGGGCTATTGTAATAATTTAAGCGACAGGTCATAAAGACTCAAATTTGAAGGATGAGGGTAAAAAAGGAACGGTTCTATAGGCAGTTGCATAGCTAAGAGAGTCAAAGGAGATAAGTCAAAGAAAATACTACCTTGAGGGACTTCCCTGGAAGTCCAGTGGTTAAGACTCCACGTTCTCAGTGTAGGGGGCATGGGTTCAATCCCTAGCTGGAGAAATGAGGTCCCTGAATGTTGAACAGTGAGATAAAAAAAAAAAATACTACCTTGAGAAATTTTTTTTCTGGAGATATTTGCAGGCATGTGTAAACAAACAAACAAACAAAAAACACAACTTTTAATTTCAGTAATATTTGTAATCACCAAAGATTGCAAACTACCTAAACGCCCACCATCAGGGACCTTACAAATAAATTAAGGTACCTTCATACAATGAAATTCTATATGCAGACATCTAAAATATACATGAGGCACCACCTGCAAGGCAGGAGGCCCCGGTTCGATTCCTGGGTTGGGAAGATCCCCTAGAGAAGGAATAGGCTACCCATTCCAGTATTCTTGGGCTTCCCTGGTGGCTCAGATGGTAAAGAATCTGCCTGCAATTTGGGAGACCTGGGTTTGATCCCTGGATTGGGAAGATCCCCTGGAGGAGGGCATGGCAACCCATTCCAGTATACTAACTTTGACAATCCCCATGGACGGAAGAGGAGCCTGATGGGCTACAGTCCATGGGGTAGCAAAAAGTTGGATGTGACTGAGCATGTACACGCACCAGGAAGCTGAGGCAGAGTCCGGGTATAGGCACCAGACTGCCAGTGGTTAAGGATTATGTGTAGAAGAGAAGTTATAGGCAGGGAGTAAATTTATGTCAAAGAAAGAAAAATACTGAGGAGTGGAATGAGCACTAGGTGGGACTCAGGATTTGAATTTTGCTTTCAGATTGGCACCTGTCTTCCCCAGAACCAGGTCAGCCTAGGCACTGTATGACCTAGCCACATGTATGTGTGAGTTCTGCCCACAACCATCAACTGGAAGATGCCAGAAACCTGTCTAATCCAACTCTGCCTATGTTCATGGTCAAAAGACCAATAGCCATGTGTCCCAGGTAAATTAGTACTTAAAAAGGAACACTGTCCATGTTTGGGACAAAAATGCTTTTAAGGATCAAACCAGGTGGCATCGTAAAGGGCATGACATCTGAAGCTTCCCATTTTTATCAAAATTCTAGGCATAGGAAGTCATCTACGTATCACAAGTAATTTCCATGCCCAAGTGTAAGTACAATGCAAGTTCATGTAGGAAGAACAGCAATAATAATTAGGCCTGATCTGCTGGCCCTCAGTTTTGTAATTCTTAAGCTGGGGACTAATACTTCAATCATCAATTCCTTTCTTTTCAACAATAGGACATCTTTAGTGATCACATAGGAAAAATAAAGTCTAGCCTCACAGGAGGGGTGTGGAACTTCAACAGCAAACCCTGGGGGTCTATGGCTGCTGTGTGTTGTTAGAAAGGCATTGATCCAAAAGGTAATGGATATGACTCCTTGGGGATGTTGTTTTCTTCGGTGTACAGAGCCAGGACAGACAATTAAACATTTCTCATCAGCTCTGTAGAGAGGAAAACACACCGAGGAAATGGGGACATGACAGAGGAACACAGCACATCAATTGAAGAGCCTTTCCAACTTAATGTGTAGACAATTTGCCTTGTGTGCAGAATTTGTGCAAAGCAAATTGTAGGATTTCGCAGCTGGTGAGGGCAGTATGGCTTCGTGAATTAGAGTATGTTCTGTCTTTCATGCAGCGAAACAAATTACTTTATGTCCCAAATGCTTGGGTTTTAATCTTGCCAGGTAGAAGCAGCATGAGGATGGACAAGTGACTTGAGATTTCTCCTTGTTCAATGGATAACAGTAACGCAACTCTTAGGGGTGCTGTGAAGATCAAGTGGGTTAATACATGTAAAATGCTGGTATAAGAGCATGGAGCATGGTATAAGCTTTCAATAGGTGTTATCTATCATTCCAGAGGGAGAAAGTAAAATTATACGTGATTACGACTACACTTAAAAGGCTGATTCTGACTAATTGCAATTCAAGTAACAGAACCCTCTGTAAGAAGAGCTAATTGCAGTACTCATCCGTAATGTACTTTAAAACACTTGAGCATATAGGGTTGGTGCTATTAATACATGTGTGTTGTTTAGGTTAAGTTAAAACCCAGGTGCTGTCAGCATCAGACAAAGCATTCAGAGTCTGAGACAATCTAGCTGGCCTTCTGACAAGGGAGCCTGAACTTCAGAATTGGCTGTTACAACTCCTCCTTTGTAACCATCTCCACATCAACAATCCCCAAGTAGCATTCTGAGAGTCAAAAATGGGTTTCAATTGGTGAAAATTGTTACACTGACTAGCATGCTTGGTGGGATTAAAGTGTCCAAGAAATATATGTTGATATTTCAGTGTAAAAACCCAGTAAGACCTTGATCTGAACCTCTGTTAATAATGCCCCAGTCTAAAGCCCTAAATAGGCCTAGACCTGTAATCAGTATGATTTGGTTGTAAGGTTTTGGAAAGAGTAGTAGTTGATCCTTTTTTAATTCAAAACTTGCTTCTTTGACCACCCTTGTTTACCAAAAAGGACCTAAGAATTGTGCATGATCAATCTGATAATCTTAGTTCACGTCCAGAACCATCACTTCTAGAAGATTCTGCTTGCCTGATGCAGGCTATAAGGGTGAGACAACCTGTTTTTGGAATCTGGGTGTTTGCCTCAAGCTTCTTTTGACTCTTTTATGTAAGGCTGTGGTTGAAGCATCTAAAAGGAAAGTGAAGAAGAGCTGGAACTTCTTGAAACTTGTACACAGGTTACATAAATCGATTTATGTTGGGAGGGGTGTGTTTGCTTGTTAATAAAAGTCAATATATCTGACAGAATTTGGTCCTACATTGGATTATCAATATGACTCAGTTGTGACTTTGGGGGAGAGTAGTTGAGACCTTCTTTTGCCTCAAAAGTTCTTCTTTGACTACTATTATCTGGCAAAAAAAATCTAAGAGTTGTGCAGGACCAATCTGATAATTTTTGTTTACTAATAAAGATGGTACAGAGCTCGGAACCCATAAGGCATTTAAGAATACCAGCAAAAGTTCAAAGTTTGCTTGACTCAAGAGCCTAGGACAAAGATGCTTCTTTTGATCATATTTGCTTTAGATATTGAATTCTAAGTAATCCACCAATTTCTTAGCAAAAAGAAACTAGGAAAAAACACATCAGAAATGTACTACTCATTATTTGCTTTATGCTATGAATATAATTATAAGTATGAAGTCTTATAGTATAGGTTCTCATCCTGTTAGTATATAGGTTCATTCACCATTAATAAATTTTTATTATCTTCACAAAGTAAAATCAAAGACTATAATACATTCTGCCGCTGCTGCTAAGTTGCTTCAGTCGTGACTGACTCTGTGCAATCCCATAGATGGCAGCCCAACAGGCTCCCCCGTCCCTGGGATTCTCCGGGCAAGAACACTGGAGTGGATTGCCATTTCCTTCTCCAATGCATGAAAGTGAAAAGTGAAAGTGAAGTCGCTCAGTCATGTCTGACTCTTCACGATCCCATGGACTGCAGCCCACCAGGCTCCCCTGTCCCTGGGATTTTCCAGGAGTGGGGTGCCATCACCTTCTCCAATAATACATTGGTGCCATCACCTTCTCCAATAATACATTCTAATAACTGATAAATATAACCTATAGATATTTTCTTTAAAATATTTTAATTACATCAAATAATGCTCATTGTAAAGTTTTAAACAATAGTCCCCTTTTAATCCACAACTCCTAATTCTACTTCCCTTCCTAGAGCTAATCACTATGAACAGCTTAGTGTCTATTTTCTGAACTTTATATATATATATGTAATATATACATATAACTTTTTATGTATATATAATATATACATGGGCTTCCCAGGTGGTGCAATGGTAAAAGAATCCACCTGCCAATGCAGGAGATGCAAGAGATGAGGGTTTGATCACTGGGTTGGGAAGACCCCCTGGAGGAGGAAAATGGCAACCCACTCCAATATTCTTGCCTGGGAAATCCCAGGGACAGAGGAGCCTGGAGGGCTACAGACCATGGGGTCGCAAACAGATGGCCATGACTGACTACACATACACACAATATGTATACACACATATTTTATATGTGTAAAACACACACACATTGCTACATATATGTACATACATCCATGTTGTACACCCATTAGATAATTATTTTTACATAAATAGAATCATATTATATGTATTATCCAAAGACTTATTTTGTTCACTTAGCAGTCTTAGAGATGTTCAAATGAACAAATGTAAAAGCTACTAGCTTAACCCAGTGGAATCCCAGTGACTATTTAGTCAAAATCTGGTACCAGGAAAGCAAGAACAAAGAAGTCACGTTGCTCTAGAATGGAGTCAGAAACACACCTGTACTTTTCTAGACAGGTCATTTGTCAGATCTGTCCATTCTGTTCGTTTCCAATAACTTTAAACCCTGGACAGTATGGAAGAACAGATGGATGAATGAGTGACAACACAAAACTCACATAAATAAAAAATTAATTGAGTGGACTAATGGATAAAGAAATTGTGGTATGTGTATACAATGGACTATTACTCAGCCATAAAAAAGAACATATGAGTCAGTCCTAATGAGGTAGATGAACCTAAAGCCTGTTATACAGAATGAAGTAAGTCAGAAAGAGAAAAACAAATACCATATATTAACACATATATATGGAATCTAGAAAGATGGTACTGATGAGCCTATTTGCAGGGCAGCAGTAGAGATGCGGACAGAGAGAACAAACTTGTGGCCTCAGTGGGGGAGGATGGGATGACTTGAGAGAGTAGCATGGAAACATATCAATTACCATATGTAAAATGGATAGCCAGTGGAAATTTGTTCTATGACTCAGGGAATTCAAACCAGGGCTCTGTGAGAACCTAGAGGTATGGGATGGAGTGGGACAGAGGTTTAAGAGGGAGGGGACATACATATGCCTATGGCTGATTCATGTTGATATATGACAGAAACCAGCACAATATTGTAAAGTAATTATCCTCCAATTTAAAAAAAATACAATAATTAAAAAAATTAATTGAGTGGAATTTGGTTCCTGTACTTGCTGTAGGTGACAGACTATCCCTCTAGCATGCCCACAGGTATCTGGAGTCTGTCTGCTTTTTTTATACCCCATTTTAAGCAGAAAATAAATACCACCTTCTATGGTTGAGTTTCTTTTACTTACGGCACTGAAAATGTTGCGCTTTCAGATTCGGATACTGAGTTGCTTGGGCGCGTGTGCCTTGGGAGCACAGGCAAGCAGCGACGTGTGCTAGTTTGCAGGGGTCCTGCAGTCAGGCACAGGCGGGAGCAGGTGTGCACAAAGAGGGCTCTGTGACTACCCGCAGCCTCTGGGGTCATGGAACCCATTTTCAAGTTGCAACTTGTGGTTTTCACGTTCTCAGGATACTGTGTGTGCCTCCAACACAATTTCAGTAGCAAACATTCCAGGTAATGTTGAAAACCAAACAAGCTCAAGTTTATATTATGCCCTAAAAACAAACTCTCCCCAAATCCCTTTTCTAGCATTTAACATCCCTAAAGCTCTGTTTGGAGAAAGAAATGGCAACCCACTTCAGTATTCTTGCCTGGAGAATCCCATGGACAGAGGAGCCTGGAGGGCTACAGTCCATGGGTCCCCAAGTGTTGGATGTTACTGAGCGACTAACACACAAACAGGTTTAAAAAAACACAAAACTATCATATAATTTCTACTACATTTAATCCCTTTTCTTTTTCTGGTGAAAAGTTACTTTTCATTACAAAATTACAAATTTTCTCTTTGTTTTTAGTACATATTGTTTAACATGGAAAGTTCTGCGAAGCCTGTTATGTTTTCAGGTAGAGGCAGCCTACTATAATATATTCACAGTTTGAAGTAAATCAAGGTAACTGGCTTGAGCACTTGGATTACTGATTGGTTTTTTTCTTAACTTTCTTTATCTGAAAAGATTACATAAGAAAAGTCTGAGGCACATAGGCAGCAGGAGGGCTCTGAATACTGAAGGAGCAATGACAGCTGTACATGGAATTCAAATGGTAAGAACTTAATTCCACATCAGGTACAGTTTAAAAATGTCAGCACTGCCTTATCTATGTGATGCTCCACTGTACGTGTAGGATTTCTACTTCAATCCTTGTAAAATTCCAAGTGATAAACTTCTGGTTTATATTACAGAGAGGAAAAAAAAGAGTAATAGAGGCAAAGCTTGTCATAAAAAGTTAGCTGTACATTGAGAAGTCCTACTGAAAATGGAGAAAATAAAATCATGCAAGAATAATTGGGTTCACAACTGTGGGCTCAGAAGAATATAAGCCATGAGGAAAAAAAAAACCAGAATATTCATCTTGGCAGCATCTCTCCGACAAATCTGAGGCTCTGGAGAGCTGGCTTGCGGTTTCTGTTGCCAAGGAATGGAACCTACTTTGGCACTCGTGTGGTAGGAAGGTATGTGGAGTACTGGCATCCAGCAGCTGAGACCAGAGAAAGTCAACAGGTGGGCAGAAAATATAAACTACCTGCTGGGGCGACGCCAACTTCACAAATAGTACACGGGACGATTCCGCAAGAATGGACTTGCCTCTTGGAAACTGGCACCAGCGTGCTTCAGGATTGTCTACCCTAATTCCATGCCTGTCTTTTCCTTTCACTCCTACTGTTAAGTAACCCTTCACCTTATTATACTGGTTTATGTTTTCAATGGTGTTATCTTTAATTCTAGGTGGAGAAATCCACAATTCCTGGGTGTAGCACAGAAGCCCGCTTTAATTATGATGCTAATGGCAACAACCAGGGAGCCCAGTTTGGAGGAACAAAGCCCCCCGTCACATAACGGGTCAGGCTGATCACTTTCTAAACTGGATTTCTTCCACTGCTTTGAAGGGTATGTCACCAGTCATTGCCTTGCTCAATTTGCATGCAGCTCAGAGTTCTGACTTTTATTCAGGGTTACCATCAAAAATTGGATTATGGAATTTTTAATGCATGTGCATTATAATGCAATGAAATTTCTAAAAAAAAAAAAGTCTCGGATTGCTCTTTTAAAGTTAACTTTGAAATTTCAGAACAAAAGCAGACCTAAGTAGATTCTGAAACTATCATGAGCAGCATCTTTTTACAACCTTGCAAACCAAAAGCACATCCCTCAGTTTTTTGCTAATATCTGATTGCTTTCTAATAAGCGCTTTACATGATTTGATCTAAACCAACTTCAGAACCAACTTGGAAGCCTACTTATCTAAGAGGCTCAGGCGTGCTCAGATCCTAAACTGGTTCCTCATTTTGCTGTGATGCGTGGGTGGCCATGAGCATTCCTGGCAGCTATAAGGCATTTGCTAATGTATTTGGCTTTTAAAGTTGTTAATCATACTTATCAACACAGGCAAGCAGTACTGGCCACAAAAGATTAGCTACTCTACTAGAATGGTCCCAATAGTCCCAACCCAGGAACATCAGCACCAAGTGATAACTACCTCAGCCAGCTACAACCATCAATGACTTCAGAACTTATTAAAAACCTTAGCTTCTAATAAATCCCAGATTTTCTTTTCCACCACCGTAAATACACACACACACACACATAAACACACACACACACACACACACACACCCTCCCTTCGCTAAGACCATTTGCAGTGCTGTATATTGTTTGTATTTTTAAAACAGCTAGGATGCACTTTAGAATACCACACATATTTTGAGTTTTAAAGTGACCTTTACTGTTAAGGGTTTCAGGTGCTACTGAACTCATACGAAAAAATGTGTATAATAATCAGGAAAGAGACTGCTTTCCAGGGAAACTAAGCCTTGTTCAAATCCTTTGAAAGCATTAGACGCTAACTGCAGATTTTCTCCTAGGCACACAAAACATTGTTTTATTTAGAGAACAAGAAAATAATTCACCCAACTCAGAAGTACGTGCATCAGAGAATTCATAAATAAAATTAGTATTGGGGGGGAAATAGATACCTAGAGATGAGCCTGCTAGTCTCTGACTGGTGAAATCTTGTTTTCACTGAAAGACTCTTCCATAAAAGACTGCGTGCTCATCAGCAGACATATTTTCGTTAAAGTGCCCAAGTCTGGGGCATGGTGTTCATTCTTCCCGGCCCATCTTTATCCCACAAGGCTAATAGTAGCATAACTTCTATAAAACAAAACCAGTAAAGGTTCATCTTCTATTTCAATTCTCAGAGAACTTTCTACACAGTGACCTTGAGGTAACCTGTGACCCATCCACTTTGTAATATTAATGCTCTATTCTGTTGACCATGGAAAAGTTGGAGTTTGGAACCATGTTGCTTGAACATGATAACAGTCCTCATATTTGATGTCAGTTTCATCACTTGGGCTTCCCTGGTGGCTCAGATGGTAAAGAATCTGCCTGCAATGTGGGAGACCTGGGTTTGATCCCTGAGTTGGGAAGATCTCCTGGAGGAGGGCATGGCAATCCACTCCAGTATTCTTGCCTGGAGAATCCCCATGGACAGAGGAGCCTGATGGGGTACAGTCCATGGGGTCACAAAGAGTTGGACATGACTGAGCAACTTATATTGTTGTTATTGTGTTCATCACTTGGAGATGTGGCTACTACATGGGTTATATATGGACTGAACAACTGTGGGAAACAGAGATATCTCACTTTCTAGGTGTCTTCAAAGGAATGCAGAATACTATTTCCCTAAAGTGTCTAAATGCAGGCCATTCCAAAGACAGAGATGGACCAGATAGCTTCTTGGGATGAAGAACATGATCAGTAATATTTGACTAGATGCTATCCAGGTGGCCCAGTGGTAAAGAATCCACTTGTGAATGCAGGGGATGTCAGAGATGTGGGTTTGATCCCTAGGTCAAGAAAATCCCCTGGAGAAGGAAACGGCAACCTGCTCCAGTATTCTTGCTTGAGAAATCCCACGGACAGAGGAGCCTGGAAGGCTACAGTTCACAGGGTTGCAAAGAGTTGAAATGACAGCCATCCATCACAGCCCACAAGACAAGAGATTTGAAAGATGCCCCCCAACTCCCTGCCCAGCTCATTGTTTTTGGTGACATGTGCAAACAGTAGTGACAAAGCACCTGCAGAGGTGAGGACCAACTGGAGACCTTCCCACTCTTAGAAATTGAGTCTTCTATCTCTATCATTTCAGTTAAGTTCAGTCGCTCAGTTGTGTCCAACTCTTTGTGACCCCATGGACTGCAGCACGCCAGGTCTTCCTGTCCATCACCAACTCCCAGAGCATGCTCAAACTCAAGTCCATTGAGCTGGTGATGCCACTATCTATCTCTATCTATCTATTACTCTATCTGTCACTATCTATCTCTATGGTGCCTTCAAAAACTCTCTCCATCCAGCCTGCTCCTGCCAAACGTGTCTCTTGTCAGGCTGGGCAATGGGAAGAGCAAGAATCACTTGTTTTCTGGACAAGAAGCCATGTGGCTGCTCAGAGGATACAGGGACTTTTGCAAGGGATGTAGGGCCTATAGAGCCATCAAAGTGACCTCAGGGTTTCTCCACTCACTGTTGTGCTGGGTGATGGTGCCTCATCAGGCAGCTCTTTCAAAACAGGAAGATTCAAGGGAAAATCTGAGAGAGAGAGAGAGAGAGAGAGAGAGAGAGAAAGCAAGCAAGAGAGGGCAGTGCAGCCCCAGCTGGGAAGAATGCTGCTGAGTCCTAAATAAGAAACACTTTGTTAAAAATATTTTCACAAACTTATAAGCTTTTGCACAGCAAAAAAACAAAACAAAACAAAAACAACAAAAAAACTATAAACCAAAACAAAATGACAACCTACGGACTGGGAGAAAATATTTGCAAAAGATGTGACCAACCAGAGCTTAACTTTCAAAATATACAAACAATTCACATAACTCAATTAAAAAAAAAACAAAAAAACAAATAACCCAATCAAAAATGGCCAGAAGACCTAAATAGACATTTCTCAAAAGAAGACATACAGATAGCCAACAGGCACATGAAAAGATGCTTAACATCGCTAATTAGAGAAATGCAAATAAAAACTATAATTAGGTTTCACCTCACACCAGTCAGAATGAACATCATCAAAAAGTCTACAAATATTAAGTGTTGGAAGAGCTTTCCTGGTGGTCCACTGGTTAAGAATCCACCTTGCAATGCAGGGGACGTGGGTTTAATCCCTGCTTGGGGAACTAAGATCCCACATGCTGCAGAGCAACTAAGCCTGGTGTGCCACAAATAGTCTCCGTGCTCTGGAGTCCACTCGCTGCAACTACTGGGCCCCAAAGTCACAATTAGAGAGTCAGCGTGCTGCAATGAAAGATCCTACATGACACAACAAAAATCCGACGTGTCAAATAAGCAAATATTGTTTTGAAAATGCTGGAGGCCATGTGGAGAAGAGGGATCCCTCTATCCTGTAGATAGGAATGCAAATTAGTGCAGCCACTATGGAAAACAGTAAGGAGGCACCTCAAAAAACTAAAAACAGAGCTACCGTACGATCCAGCAATCCCACTCCTGGGTATATATTTGGAGAAAACTCTAATTCAAAAAGAAGATACATGCACCCTAACGTTCATAGCAGCACCATTTACATTAGCCAAGACATGGAAGCAATCTAAGTGTCCACCAACAGATGAATGGATAAAGAAGATGTGGGGGGGGGTGTGTGTGTGTGTGTATAGATATATAAATAAAGTGATGGAATATTACTCAGCCATTAAAAAGAATGAAATATTGCCATTTGCAGCAACATGGATGGACCTAGAAGTAACCAAATAAGTCAAAGACAAATATTATATGATTTCACTTATATTTGGAATCTAAAAAATAATATAAATGTATTCATTTACAAAACAGAAACGACTCATAGACACAGAAAACAATCTTATGGTTACCAAAGGGGAAGAGGAGGAGGAGAGAGAAATTAGGAGTTTGGGATTAATTGGTACACATTACTATATATAAAACAGACAAACAACAAGGATTTACTATACAGAACAAGCAACTATATTCCATTATCTTGTAATAATCTATAATGGAAAAGTAACTGAAAAACTATATATATGTCTATGTGTATAACTGAAACACTTTGCTATATACCTGAAACTAACACAATATTGTAAATCAACTATCCCTAATAAAAAAAATTTCAAAATTTAACATTAATTTTTTTAAATGCAGGTTTAATGAAAAATTACCAGCCCAGAAATTATGCTGGTAATTGCCCAGAAAAGATAAGGTACTTTCTTTTCCATCAGGAAGCTCTCAGAGTAGCAAGGGAGGAACTGATAATTTCTAAAAAGAAAGACAAAGGATAGCAACATTTATTGAGTGTCCATTGCTATTTCCTTCTCCAGAGGATCTTCTCGACCCAAGGATCAAACCTGCGTCTCTTGCATCTTCTGCACTGTCAGGCAAATTCTTTACCTTTAGCCCCTACTGAGTGTCAAAGCTTGGACAGCAGTATTCACAGTAGTTAAAAGGTGGAATCAAGCCAAATACTCATCAGTCGATCAGTGGATAAACACAGTGTGGTATATTCGTACAGTTAAGTATTGTTCGGCTTTAAGATGGAAGGATATCCTGACATGTGTTACAACAGAGCCTTGAAGACATTATGCTAAGTGAAATAAGCCAGTCACAAAATGACAAATACTGCATGATTCAGCTCATTTGAGGTACCTGCTGCAGAGAGAGAAAGTAGAATGGTGGTTGCCAGGTGCTGGGGGGAGGGAGAGATGGGGAGTTGTTATTTATTGCGTGCAGAGTTTCAGGTCTGCAAGATGAAAAGAGGTCAGGAGATGAATGATGGTTGCATAACAATGTGAATGTACTGAAACATTACTGAACTCAATGTTTATTTAAAGCAATGCTTTTTCCCATAACCGATATTTCCTTATTTTGTTGAATAAAATAATTAAAAATTTCTGAATGTTCATATATCTGCACAATTTAACATTCACTTAATACACTAAAAAGAGGTTATGATGGTAAATGTTATGTGTATTTTACTAAGTTAAAAAATTATTAATAATCCCAAGATGGCAACAGCATAACATTAAACCAAGGCTGGGCCCTTCTAACATGGGGCTCTGTCATAAGCTGCAGGGCGGCGTGCCCATGAAGCTGGCCCCCAAGTCCTTGTCATGCTTTTAGAGTATTGACCACTGCTGGTCCGTATGGGGGATGTCCTCCCATTAAACTGTGAACTCCTTCAGAACAGTTTGATTCATTTTACATTCCTACATCATCACATACATATATATTTGATGCTAGAAGGTATGTATTATGTTCTTTGAAATTAATTCATATTATAAATGAAAAATTATAGACAAATTATGTTTCATTAAAAAAAATAAACTTACAAGCATTCATAATGAGGCTAATATATAACTAGCAGATACAGAACATTTCCAGAAACACTTTCTGCTGCCTCTCCCTGCAGCATATTTAATGTTCTTTTCTATTGTGCATCTGTTTCCTTTTCTTTGTAGTTCTCTGTTAGGGATGAAGAAGGAATACGATATATATGCTAGTCACATAACATGTATATGGTAAAGCCCCAATAACATGTATATGGTAAAGCCCTTATTCCTCTGCTGTTTGAAATAAGATTTCAACCATGAGATCCCTCTTTGGCACTGCCTAATGTGGCAGAGGGAAGGCACTGGTGACCTAAAGAAACACGGCTCTCAGTCTAACTACTGTAACTCTTATTTGTTCCCAGCTTGACTCTCACTGAGACTGAATTAATTTTGTGTTGATCACTGGTCCGTAAAACAGTGATAAATTAAACGATTGGTAAATACAATGACTTTCAAAGAGAGAGAAGGGTTAGGAATCCCATTTTCCATTTGGGGATTACTACAGAATTTCATTTCTGAAAAGAGATCACAGATTAATTTAGTTAAGAGCTGATAGTCAACTAAAAAAAAGAAAAACTTTGGTGGAAGTCATCCAACTTGTCCTAGATTACCCAGCATTTATTGGCAGTTTTGAGAGTCTGGGGAGAAAGTTATTAAAAGAGTTATCTGAGGACAATAGTTCAGACAATGCACTACAGGGTTACAGTTTTACCCTTGGTTCTGCAAGGACAGTGGTTTTTCATTACTTAGTTTATAGGTCTTTTCCATATACATGATGCTGCCACATACTGAATTTTGGATAAATGAAGAGTCACTGTATCATTAGCTTAGAGGTTATTAAACACTTAGCATTTTCAGTTCCTTAAGCGTAAGTATCTGATGTATTTTTGTTTTATAAGATATAGCCTTGTGCTCGTCTCTTAAATCTTTTCCTTAATTAAAATAAATCCCTTTATATCAGTATGTGTCTTCCTCTAGATTCATTTTACCAAGGTAATTTAGATTTGTGAATATTTAGGTCTATAGTTTAATTTTACTCCTTCCTTTATCTTTCTATGACTAGTGGTAACGTTTGATTACAAATTTAGAAAACCCACATAACTGAAGTAACACTTGTTCCCCATGACCTGCTCAAGTTCCAAATAATTTATTCTTAGAGATTAATTTTATTTGTGCTCTTTTATTCTTTTAAAAACAAATCATTCTTTCAACCCAACTAACCACTCCAATTCCTTCACTTTTGCCTCATAAAAGTACAGAAAGTATATTAAAAGGCTACTGCCTGGCTATTGCCAAAAAGTGGTAGGACATTTAGATAGTAGTTTTCAAATTTACTTCTATTATCCAATTAAAAGAATTTAGTAAACAAACAATTGGACAATATGTATAAGTGCAATATCCAGCCTTCACTGAATAATTGATGCTTTTATACTGTGGTGTTGGAAAGGACTCTTGAGAGTCCCTTGGACAGCAAGGAGATCAAACCAGTCAATCTTACAGGAAATCAGTCCTGAATATTCATTGGAAGGACTGATGCTGAAGCTGAAGCTCCAATTCTTTGGCCACCTGATGTGAAGAACTGACTCAATGGAAAAGATCCTGATGCTGGGAAAGACTGAAGGCAGGAAGAGAAGGGGACAATAGACGATGAGATGGCTGGATGGCATCACCAACTTGACAGACATGAGTCTGAGCAAGCTCCAGGAGTTGGTGATGGGCAGGGAAGCCTGGTGTGCTGCAGTCCATGGGATCACGAGTCGGAAACGACTGAATGACTTAATTGACAGACTGAATACTCAGCCTAGTCCAGGTAATGTTTAGATAAAGTCTATTACTCTGGTCCATACTATAAAAAATACTACCTTTCATATCTTGAAATAGTAATGTTTAACCTTTTTTAGGTTTCAGGAAAGTTCCACTAAAGGTATGGCATAGGTATATAATTTTTTCTCATAATTTCTGAAGTTTTTAGATAAGAGGTCTCTAGATTAAGAACCCCAGCTCCAAAGAATAAACAGAAACAAACTAATTTGGCTCTTTCAACAAAGCAAACACCATTCCATTTTAATAGCTTTACGGGGGCTTCCCAGGTGGGGCTAGTGGTAAAGAATTCACTTGTCGATGTAGAGGATGCAAGGGTGGCCGGTTTGATTCCTGCAGGAGACACCAGGGACACAGGTTTGATTCCTGGGTTGGGAAGAATCTTGCCTGGAGAATCCCATGGACAGAGGAGCCTGGTAGGCTACAGTGCCTAGGGTTGCAAAGAGTCAGACACGACTGAAGCGACTTAGCATGCACACATAAAATACCTCAGCGACACCTCAGTGATCAGCTGCTTGTAGTCAGTCTCATCCACTACCTGTAAACTTCGCTCAAGCCTCCGATGTGAAATCTCAAGTTGTCCCTCAGCAGATAGATACCCAGAGAGTCATCCTCTTGAAAGTTTCATCCCCAGTCCTTTCTGTCATAGTTCAAGGTCTGATGGACCTTGCAGTGATGGACTCAAAAGGATCTCATTGTCCTCATACACAGCTCAAATATGATCCCCAGTGGTTCGGCTCTACACAGATTAAAACACAGGGCTAATTTGTTCCAGAACTACATTCCATGTCAATACCTTGAAAATATTTTGCAAGTTTAACCCCAGGGGCAGTATGAATGCCCTCTTCCAAACAAATAAAGCTAGTCTAATTCTCAGGGAGAAGAGACAGTCGTGACTACATATCTGGAGCTAAGGATTCCATTCCCCAAAACCACTCTCTCACCAGCAGAACTGCTTGGCATTGGGCAAAGCGATTCATTTCAAGTTCAGGATAAGGTTCACACTTCTAATACCCTGAATACAGTACTCCAGGACCTTAAATACACTTTAAGGGAATTCCCTTGTGGCCTAGAGGTTAAGAAACTGTCTTGAAATCCAGGGGACGTGGGTTTGATCCCTGGTAAGGGAACTAAGATCCCACAAGCCTCAGAGCAACTGAGCCCGTGCCCAGCAACCACTGGGCCTGAGTGCTCTGGAGCCTGCGGGCCACATCTAGAGAGTGAGTCCATAAGCCAAACAGAAAGACGACGCGGTGAAAATTGCACCTGCCTGCAACTAAGACCTGACGCAACCAAAGGAATAAATAAATATTTTAAAAACAATAAATTCATTTTAAGTTGGAAGTGACTGTGGAGGGGGAGCAAGAAGGGAGGTAAGATGCTGGATGCAAACAGAGGTACCAAGGACAAATGTGGCATACTTCCCCAACTACCAGTTTTATCCAGGAAAAGCACTGCAAGGAACAGCTCATGAGCTGACAATCCTTACTCAGTGCGGGAACTGTGCTAGCGACAGCAGACAGAGTGATGATGAGAAACTTTCAGAATACAACACTGTATTAACTGATGGGGAGTTCAAGTCCCAGCAGCATAAACTTACAGATCCTTTGCAAGTTAACTTAAAATAACAACGGAATGTATAGCCGAACATGTGATAGATAGCAAAACTGAAGAGCATAGAGGAGTTTTAATTCCCTTCTGTGGGGGTGGGGAGGGGAATTATAGATAAAAGATAAGATTTAACTTGGGTTTGTAAGGGTATGAAGAATTTCACCAGGTGGGGAGGTGGTGGAAGGGAGGGGGTACTTCTGGCAAGGGGAATGTAAGAGCGAGGCTCATGGAAAACCACTGAAGGCTGAGAGAAAACCGGGGCAGATTCTGGTCTTCAGAGAAGGTGGGGGGTTGCCTCTGGACAATATTACTTCCCACTTGTGTTTTTATGGAGGCATATTATTTTCAACTCTCTTGAGATGAAACACAAATTATTAAACTTAAAATGCCAGAGATTTAAAATTCTTGATAAAAAATGAATTTAGAGTACAGTTGATTTAAAATTATTATTCAAAGTTAAAATTCAGCTGCTGTTACAGAGACTAAATAGACAAAGAAACTCATTCCACTTGCTATCAGGCAGCAACTGACAACTTGATGATACCCTATGGTTAAAGTCACCCAAGAATTTGATTTCACCATTTTCCTTATCTCCTATGCCTTCAAATGGACTACTATACTATTAAATTAAAAATCCGATGAAGATCATGTTTTGGGACTGCAGGCGGATTCTTCACGGTCTAAGACACCAGGGAAGCCCATAGGTCACACCAGTTTCACATATTTGAATACAAGATTTCTGCAGTTCCACGGCATGTCCACTAGAGGCCTGTGAAGAGCTTCTTTCCCCGAACACAATCATAACCAAAAAGGCTAGATTTAATACCAGAAGTATTGATCAAGTATCAGTAAGACAGATGGAACTGATAGATAATCTCAACAGTAAGCACCTTAGTGGTGGATAAAATAAACAAAATGTAACCCTCTTTCGAAAACTCCAGGATACTGAATTGTGAAACGTACAAAACTCCTAATACGGAACTGGAAAAGCAGAGTGAAAAGAGGTAGGGTTTGGAAGTCTTCGCCAACAGTTCCAGAAAGTCAGCAGGCCCTGTCCAGCTCTGACTAGGTGGCCGCAGGCACTGAGTGGTGAAATCAGCCTTTATAAAGACGGCCAGGGCCCTGTAGGGGCTTCTGAGGAAAGAGGGCTTTCAGATCTTCAAACACACACCACATACAAAAGGCATGCGACAAAACAGAGGCCAGGTTCCTGGGTGGGAAAGCGTCTGGGAAAGTAAACAAAGTAGTGATTTAAGACAGATGGGCCAGGCAGGGGCTTCCTAAACAGTGACTCCAAGGAAGCAAACAGAGGAAGACAGATGAGCGATGGTGAGAATACCGAGAGACAGAGTGAAACGGGCCGTTGGCTTCAGGGGAGAGAGGGCCACTTCAGGCAAAAAGCACGCCAAGACGGACTCGGCACTGGAGGACAGCAGCAGGACTAAGCACGCACAGCAAAGATTGCTAGGAAGGGTGAGATGCCTCGCGACAGTCCCCTCGCCATCCTGGCAAACTCAAAACACAGCTTCACGCACGTGTCAGAAAACAAAACAATCAACCACACCACACATAAGTGCGCGTGCGCGCGCGCACACATGCACAACTTCTATTTACAGAAATGGCTTGTTTTTCACAAGGTTTGGTTAATTAACAATCAGGAAAGAGTTGCACAGGGTTTGAAGAAAGAACCCTTTGTTCGGAAAAACCTGTGAAAATATTCCCTCAGCAGCTTGTAACTTTCCCTACAGATCGCCCCGGCCCTGAGGACAGGCCCAGGTGCCAGAGGCCCCTGTGATCCCACACAGAGCACACATTCAAAGGCAGCAGCGCTCTTTGTTGTCCCCTAGGAGTTAAGCCTTAATGGGTTTACAATTCGCCGGGCTTTTTTGGAGAGCGGCTTGGCGGTTTTGCTGCCTGCTGCCAGAAATGGAGCCAAGACAAGGCCTGGTGAATCCCACAGCTGTTGTGGCCGCTCTGTCCCAGGGAAGAGCAGTTGCCCAGGGCATTTCAGAGATGTGCAAAAACACGGGGAGACTTTATGAACCCTGGAAGGGAATCTGCAAGCACTGTGAGCAGATGGTCAGTCCACATGGTGGAGGAAGGATTTCGGAGCTGTGGTTCCTCACTGAAGACCATGGCAAATGGTGATTCACTGAGTCTTCGATAAATCCTTTGTGGGGAAAAGTGTTCAACTATAATGTAATATGGCTAGTTAGCATCATACTGTCACAGTCCTGACTTCTAAACCTCAACAATCACCATTTAGACAGGAATAAGCTAGTCCATCTTACCTCGATTAAAAAGAAAAATAGGTATGGCACTTCTGTTGGAAACAGGGAAGCTATTCATCCTGGTCCACTGGGTTTCAGGAGATGCCTGCCTGAAACAAGCCTCCACAATTACTCCCTCCAGCCCTGACTTCAGGAAAAATCTTCATCTTAAACTGAGACAAATGGATGGTGGGACAACACTGAACGCTTCTGAGAGTGGTGACTTCACCATCTTTTGCAAGCTGTACTCACTTTGTTTTCTTTCCCCATCATCCTGCTGATCAAAGGCTGCTTTTTGATACATAGAATTCTCTTTTGCTGAAATCTCAACTTATTTCCTGTTCTCCTCCTGTTGACTCATCTGAGAATCACACAATCTCTCCTAAAAGGCTATTTGTTTAGTCAATTATGAGACCCAGGGTCAGTCTTTACTCATTTTGTATCTGAATGACTTATTTCTTCAGGTCAAGCAAAGTACTCTTTCGTTAAGTACATTCCTGAGAAGGATCAGCTAGATACCATGGAGGAGCCGAGGACTGCAAACTGTGAGATGCTACAAATCTGATGAAGGAAACAGAAACACTGGGGAGAGAATTCTAATACCTGAAAAGGGCTAAGACTGAGGTGTAATCAGAAAGCTGTGGCCCATATAAGGAGGAGAGAAAATAATCTTTAACTCCTACTGTAGAGATCGGGACATTAGTTTTAAAGGAGATAGAATTTAAGATGGCCATATATAGGGTGATCTATCACTCCAGTTTTCAAACTGAAAGTCTTGGGTTGCATGAAATCCTTCAATTGAACATTCAACAATTAGAGATGAGAGTTTATCTCAAGGGTTTGAGACAAGGTGAGGGCCAGTCTCAACAGCAGTGGGCAGGTTGCGCCAGCCCTGGAGGTGCGGACTCAGTGGCCATCTGGGGAATAAGGCCTTGGGTAAGGGGGTGATGTCCCGTCAGGCAGGACGGCAGGTGTCCGCCTCTCATTGTGCATCTATTTTGTGTCCAGCGCATTGCACAAAGCTCTGTAGAGACAAGGCTCGGGGCCTGGCACACAGTGGTGGCTGAGTGGCTCTCTCTAGACTGGACATAAAGCCCTATAGCTTTACAATGGACCCCTGCAATGCACACAGGCTGACTTGCCCAGGCCAGCATCACTACCCTGCAGGCATATGGGTTTTGAGAGCCCTGCACTAAGAGTAAGGAATTGAAGGAGAAGCAGATTTGGGGAGTTGATAAGATGTTGTGGACCCTGAGTATCACCTTGAGTCGATGGTATCTAATAAAAAACGAACAGTGTGCTGTTATATTTATTATCTCACTTTCGAGCTTGACACAGACCCATGAGGTAAGAAACTGAAAATTTGAAGACGGCCTTGGTCACACGGCTGTAAGTAGCAAAGCTGGGATTCACACTACAGATCACTCTTCCCAGGACCAGTGGCATTTCTCTAACTTTTTAAGTTGACTAAGTTTTATCTGAAATTTGAGTTGAACAACCAACTGATTCAGTGTCATCTGAACGTGTATACTCTGTTCAGTCATCTAGTGGCTGGATAGTACGTCAAATCACATAGACTCCACGACCAATTGAAAAAGCAGTCACTCAATTTACAACCACTCGTCACCTCTTTTCCTCTAGAATCTTACAGTCACACTCAGGAAACCCCAGTAATGTAGATCAAGTGCTTAACCTACGAGGCACTGTGGATAAGACAGAGATACATCAAGTTACACTGATATACACATGTGACTTAAAACTATATGTCTCCATAGAAACCTTTGCTTGGCTGGCTGTATCTGAAAAGATTCTCTTTAAGTACCTGGCGTGGGCCCCCTCTGAAATAGTGATTCGATCAAGCAGAAGTGGAACATCTACTCTCAAGGTGTAGACTTTGACTATTACCTGCTTCTTTTGGTTTAAAAAAAATTTTTTTTTCCTGTCATTTTGTCCTCAAGGGGCTTTAAATTTTGTTCTTCCAAGAAGATGCTCCTGAGGACACCAGCCCCAGTTATTGTCAAAGGTACCTGCCTGTCTTCCTCTCTCTATAGTTCCATGGCTTTGAACTCATCACACTGTCTTCCCTCTTTCCTTCAAATGCTTTAGGAACTGACACCCCCAAACACTTGCATGACTGGCCATGGATTTCTTGTTAGTCAAACAGGACTGCTTGCTATGAACACACTTCCAAGGTTTTTGAGAAAATTAATTATGAAGCTTGAGGGAATCTGATGTGAAATAACAGGCCAGTTTCTTTTCTTTTTTTTTTAATTTCTGTTTTATGTTTTTTTCTTTCTTTTTTTTTTTTTTTTGTGGGGGGGGGGGGGCTGTGAGGCATGTGGGATCCTAGCTCCCTAACCAGAGATTGAATCCCCACCCCCTGAACTGGAAGCTGAAGTCTTAACCACTGGACTGCTGAGGAAGTCCAGGCCAGTTTCTTATGACTTATTGTTTAAGGAAAGCTAAGATACTGTGATGTTAGCTTTCTATCTCCACCAAATTAAGCTCTCTTTAGCCTAAGGTAAGTCACCTAATCTGATATATCAGTTCCGGTGTGTAAAGTGAAGACAATAATCTTTACCTAGCTCACTGGGACTGCTCAGTTTAATTATGACTGAAAAATGGCTTAAAAAAACAAACAAACTCCTTTGTAAACGTGCCATAACAACAATTGCACATAATTTTAAGTAATTTTAATTTCAAATTTTACTACTCTTTTTGTGGTATCTTTATTCATTTATTCATTCATTCATTTTCTGATTCCTTCCCCATCCAATTCTGCTTTCAGAAATAAAAATATAAATAGTAGTAAATTTGTGTGTAATTTTCTTCATTTCCTGCTTTACAACATTTTAAGAATATTAAAGATTGTCAAAAAAATACGAAAGAGCTCAGAAAAAGATCACCCTTGTGATCTCTGAGTCATCAGTAAGATGACTCTCAAAGTTCAACCTTCAAACTAGCAGCAGCAGCAGCACTTAAGACCCAGTTCCCATGGTGTCCCAGGAGGTGCCCTGGGGCACCTAGTAAACATACAGGGGCATCTCGAAATATTTTAACATTTCAAGGGACTCACAGCAATGCCAGGCATCTATCAGACACTGAGAAAACTAGTAGTTCCAGGTAGCTGACAAGGGCAATATGAGCTCATTTCAACATTCCTTTCCATGAGGCCACCATTTGCGAAGCTGGGTTTTCGACAGCTGCTGTGATAAAAAGCAAGTTCCCTGGTGAAAATCAATGTGGAATAGAGAATATGGCAGTGACATCCAAACTGATTCCAAGGTGTGAGAAGCTGTGCAGTCTCCACGAGTGTACACATCCTATTATTAACCAGTTGTGGTTATTAATAATGAAATTTAAAAATTATTTTTTCCAATTTAAGGGTATTGTTTTTTAATGCCTAAGTTGTTAAGACATAAATACTTTTTAAGTTGTTGGAGTCTAACTACTTAAAATGGAACTGTGAGGTATTTCTTTCCTCCCAGAAATAGGGTTGCCCCATAGGTCTGGCAGCCCAACCTATAGGCACAGTGTTTTGAGAGAACCATGGACCAAGAAGATTTGAGAACTTGCTATAAATGCAGATTCTTAGGCCCCACCTCAGGCTCATTGACTCAGAAACTGTGGGGGTGGGGGGAAACCATCTGTGGTTTAACCAGGCCTCCTGGTGATTCTAGCACACACTCAAGTGTGAGAACCACCAAGGCAGGGCATGTCCTAAAAGCGAAGCTATGTGGTAGGGCCTGTGGATGTTCAATTTGCAAAGTAATAATAGAACAATCTCAGCTTGCATGAAAAAGTACAGAAATGGCCCAAATGGGGCAAACAAAACAAAATAAAAAACCAACATAAACCAATCTGCATAAAGACACACACACACTGGTATCTAGATATATACGTGTGTGCTCAGTCATGTCCAACTCTTTGTGACCCCATGAACTGTACCCCGTCAGGCTCCTCTGTCCATGGGACTCTCTGTGCAAGAATTCTGGAGTGGGTTGCCATTTCCTCCTCCAGGGGATCTTCCCAACCCAAGGACTGAACCCATGTCTCCTGCATTGGCAGGTGGATTCTTAATCACTGAGCCACCTGAAAACCTGCCTATAATCTTTCTGCTAGCCTATAATTTTAAAATAGTGAAAACTTGCTGAATTTTGAATAATCTGTGCTTTACCTTTTTCTTGTGGTGTTCTAGAGAGTACACAATCCCTTTTGATTCTGAAAACCGAATCATTTTATCACTGAGTGTTTCCGATTGTTGAGAATGAATCATACTGCTTCCTTCAGAGGACCAGATCTAAGGCTACTCTTAAAGTCATGATCCAAAGTTCTTGACAGAAATTTGGTTTTCATTCTCCTCTGCCTTAATAATACCCTGCAGGGCACACCTCACACAAGCTGTTGGCATTTCTGTGGAGAAGAGTAAGGAAGAACCATAGGCGAGGAGACCACTGGGGATGGTGAAAATGCACGGCTGTTGGAGCGTTAGAGGTTTTGAGTAAAACCTTCTTTACTGAGGAGCAGATCTCAGTATTTTATCCCAGTTAATCCCATTAAGCCTTTGTACATATGCAGAGATTTCCCAACTTTTGAGTACTAAAGCAGGAGCTTTCTGCAACAATCTTCCTTGGGAGCTCCCCTACTTCCTTAGCAAGATGCCCGCTGAATGTTAAGCATAGGAAGAAAGCTGTCCAGAGAGTGCAGGAGAAGAGAACCTTTGTTAACTTGACACCTCTTGTGTTGGAGTCATTTCGCTGTTTGACTTTGAGGGGATAGAAAGCAAGCCCCATCAAGGAGCAGCTGGGCCTCCATTCCTCGATTCCAGTGCCTCCTGCTCACAGTAGCAGCCCAACACATATCTTCAGCGTTCTTACACAATGTGTTGATTTTTAGGAATTAATTTATCACTATCTTCTGAAGTCAGCACAAATTCATTTGCTTCTCCCAAATATTTCAGTCTCCTCTTCAAAGTTTAATGCTTTTTGACCATTATTTCATAACAGAAATTCTTTCCTCCCTTGGCTATGCTCTTATTAAATTACCCTTCATTTTCTCAGCTTGGTTCTTCCTTCTCCCTCTTCTCATGCATATGCTTCTCATGGATGCATAACCTCTTCTCTTTTATTCCTACACCAGCCTTTATAGCCTCATCCACACCGAGGAATTCAGCTTTCTCCATTTGCTGATGACATCCAGACCCATCTCTACACTCTGGACCTCTCTTGAAACTCCACCTTCCTTTGTCCTCTTTACAAGTCCCAGATTTCCAACTACTACCTGATTATTGAATTCACCCAGAACCAAACTAAATTCATTCTCTTTCCCGGGAATTAGATCTGTCCTCTCGACAAACTCAGGATTTTTAATGGAACCGGCATTCTTAGCTAACTAGGTAAGAAAAGAGAAATGCATGAAGATATCCCATAATTCATGTTTTTCCTTAGCCCTCACTATCAATGCATTCATTAATTCATAAAACACCTATATATTGAGTAGCTGCCAGATGAAGGCACTGGGTCAGTGCTGGACATTAAAGACTTAGTCTTTTCTTTCTGGAAGGTAAATGCATCTTGTTTCTTAATATTTTATTCTTCCTTTCTGTTTCCACCATTAACATAGTTTGGAGTAGCCTCCCTTTCCATTGGGACTATTTTGATTGACTCCTGTTTTGATTTTCCTGTTTCCAGAATCTTCTCCAAGTAGCCCTATACCTTGGTGCTAGATAAATTTTCCTAGGCCACAGCACTCATATCAGTGTGATCCCTTCATCAAAAACTTCCAGTTTTCCCTTAACCTCTCCACCCCTGCAAGGCCCACTTAATCACCCTTGTCAAATTTTTCTAGGGAAAAACCTGTTTCCATCTCTCCTGATACTCTGGAAGACACTGTATCTTCTCTGAAAAGATTTTTGCCTTTAAAATAAACTCACTGGGCTGAAAAAGAGTCTTTTGTGACCCAAAATAAAATGAAACTTTCTGTCTGACAAAAAAAAAAAGAAAAAAATCAGAGTATTCCAGACTCAGAACTGCTTCAATACCAATGAGAGCTTTCTCACAAAGCGAGATAGATCAGATTATGTCTTTCAGAAACATATCTCGTGTAAACCAAACAGAGTAATTAATCACTAGTAATTACAAACATACCGGTAGAAAGTAGAAATACATTTTGAGACTAGCTCTTCCACTGACTAGTTGTGGGCGACCCTGGATTACTTCCAGCTTGGATATTCTAAGACCCTGTTAAAATAGCATTCAGTTTTCTTTGAGTCACTCATACATAGATACAGCACCACACAAAGCCCTAGGAATTCACCAGTGAACGCAACAGACACAACCAAGCTTTCTTGGAACTTTTCTTTGTTGGTCCAACTCCTGGCTAGTTTCAAAGACAAAGTCAGATAGTAAAACTGAAGATTTGCCTTAAGACTAAGGCAAATCTTTCATTTTTCCTGAGGCACTGTAACAGACTAAGATTGGCTTAAGACCAAGAGATTAAAAATGGGGTCAAGTGAGGTGAAAGATTTGGGGAAAACGGATACTCAGCTCCCTAAAGATAAAGTGAGTGATAAAAAATTTTGCATTGGAAGAAGAGCAAAATTCATCTTCTTTTGGTTTGTTTAGTAAGGAACATAGTGGTTTTGAATTTGGGGATCCCAGGACTTTTTTTTTTTTTGCCATGAAGGGAGAAAGGTTCAATTTTAGGAATTAAAAAACAGTGGAAAATCCATGAGCTCTAGGATGAGAGAACCTCACTTAAGATCCAGTTTTATTATTCAGTAGTTGTGGAACACTGAGAAAGTAACTTATCATCCCTGGGCTTGAGTTGATTAATATGTGGCAATAATAATAACTAACATATAAGTTCATATTATGAGTCAAGTGTTATTCTAAGCACTTTACACACATTATCTCTTTAATTCTGTGAAAGTCCAATGAGAAAGAATGACTTTTTTAATGTGGTTAAAAAAAAAGCACACAACATAAAATTTACAATCTTAACCATTTTTAAGTGTACAGTAATTTTAGTGTTATCTGTACGAACACTGCTGTACAATAGATCTCTATAACATTTTCATCTTGCAGAACTGAAACTCTTTACTTATTAAACAACTCCTCATCTCCTTCTCCTCTAGGCCCTGAAATCGGCATTCTACTTTCTGTTTCTGTGAGTTTGACTCTAGGTGCCTCACATAAGTGAAATCATACAGTATTTATCTTTTTATGATTGGCTTATTTCACTTGGTATAATGTCTTCAGGGTTATTCTATTTTGTACCATATGACAAGATCTCCTTTTATAAGACAGAATAGTATTCCACTCTGTGTATGTGTCACATTTTCTTTATCTTTTCACCTGTTGGTGAACATTTAGTTTTGTTTTTTTCACCTCTTCACTACTGTGAATAATGCTGCAATGAACATGGGTGTGCAAGTATCTCCTGGGGATCCATTTTCAGCTCTTTTGGCTATATATGAAGAAGTGGAATTGCTAGATCATATGTTAATTATATTTTCATTTTTTGAGGAAATGCTATACTATTTTCCATAGCAGCTGCACTGTTTTACATCCCACTAACAGTGCATAAGTGTTCCAATTTCTCTAAATCCTTACCAACACTTGTTATTTTTTATTTTATTGTTTTGATAATGGTTATCTTAATAGGTTCAAGGTGATAATACCTCATTTTGCTTTTAACATGAATTTCCCTGATGATTAGTGCAGTTGAGCATTTTTCCATGTGCTGATTGGACATTTGTATATCTTCTTTGGGGAAATGTCTATTCAAGTCCTTTGTCACTTTTTAATCTAGTGGGTTATTTGTTTTGTTGTTGCAGTTGAGTAGTAGGAGTTTTTGATATATTTTGGATATATAGCTCAGAACATTTTACTGTTGATTCTATGGGGAAATGTCCCTCATTTGAATCCACTCATTTATAAACTTACTTGTTAGTAAACTGATGATAATTTATCCTAAGATGTAACATGTCACTTCATAAAAGCAGATCAGACAGAAAAGACAGAACAGTGAGAACTCAGACAGAACATAATCGTCATTTTCATTTACATCCTTGCAGGGACACTTATGAAAGAAAAAAAAAATCTCTCTTGAATGCAAAAGACAGCAGATGTGCTTCTAGAGTCTTGTGTTCCTGGAAGAGAATGACTTTCAGCCGTAATTGAATCATTTGGGGCCACACTCTATGGGTACCCTAAGGTGATTATGCTCAGAAAGGAGGCTTTCAGAATGTCATTTAGCAAAGGAAAACATGGCTAGATACCAGTAATAAACTAATGCCCTTGAGCTACTCATTTTTTATTACAACCTAATTGAAACGTACAAATTGCATAATGCTCCCTGCTTGTGAGAGGGGCAGGACTGAAATTCAGATGATTGATTCTGAAATTTAGCCACTAAGATAAGGTTTCTTCTTCAACAGAAAATATGTCAGTGATCTAATTTCCAAGCAGCCAAGATAAGTGGAACTGTCATTCTGTCCTCCGATTGGAAAGGTTCTTTGTCTTCCACATGAAAAGAAAACTGCACAGATACATTTTTGTTCCTAAAATAGATTTCTTTTCTTTCATTCATTCATTTTTTAAAAAGTTATTTAAAGAATAGATTAAATTAACTGTGTTAAACTCAAGGGGCCAGATTCTACGTTTAAATGCACACTTGCGGTTACTGCATGCAGCAGAAGAGAGATACGGCCTAAGGACAGCAATTACATTTTATTTGCTATACAAGTGGGGATATTTGGAAGATGCAGGAAGGGGGAAGGGAAGGCCTATTATCCAGAGGAACAACACAAAGAGTAAACTCAAGCTTGGAAAATTCTTAAAAATTTTAATTCCTTTTGTGTGTATGTTGGTAGAAAGGAAACTATACTATACTTGTAGACACAAAGGCTTTGTCCTTCTGAAGCAGAAGAGAATAAATCCCAGGGTTACAATTTAAGACAGAGCATCAACATGAATCAAGAGGAAGTGACTGAAGACAAATAAGCATCTGTCTTATTTCACAAAAGAGAAATACAGAGGAGTTATCGTGCTAGCACTGGATAAAACATGACCTATTCATTCACTTTGTTTGTACCTAATGCACCCAGAAACACGCACATGGATCTCTACTCAACATTGACTGGAATGTATCAGAGATCATGAGCTTCTTATGTCTGTGTCTTTGTCTAAGTCTGTATGTCTATGAGCACAAAAGCATCTCCAAAAACTGCAGATTTATTTTAACAAACACATCTGTCTAAATTTTTGTTTCATATCTCAATCAGTTTTACACATCAATTACCACCTTTTTTTGATTTTATTAAATTCTACTGAATATATATTTGTTGAGAATTTTCTGTGCATAATAGTGGGGCAGACAGGCTCAACAAAGGATCCAAAGACACAGTCTCAACCTTCACTCAGCTTATTAGACAAATAAGATAAAAATATTCATGACCATAAAACAAAAACAGATAAGGAGAGAGAGAGAAAATGGAACATACAGTGGGATTTCAAAGATAAGAAAGATTATATCTATTGGCAAGAGTGTTAAGATTGCTTCATGGGAGAAGGGCCTCGAAGGACAGATAAAATTTCGATGAGCAATGATGAAATGACAGTGGTGTGGTTAGGCAGAGTTAGTTATAGATTGGTCCAATTTAAAGGAATGGCTGGGAAAAGGCCCAGAAGAGAAAGCGCATCGTGGCTGAATTCGGCTGGAACTGAGATGCCAGGAGGCAGAAAATTAGAATGGAAGGAAGCTCCAAGTGCACAGTCCATCCATGCTCAAGTGAGCAGGCAACAGGACAACACAAGGCATACTGTGCTCAGATGGTGGGTAAGCACGTACAAATCCAACATGAAGCTTCCACAACATTGTTTCTAAGACAATTACTCCACATGACCAGCATCTCTCTCACTTTTTGGAGCTAGTCTTTTTATAACATTTTCCCAAGGGACTCAAGTCTTTCCTGGTGGCTCAGTCAGTAAAGAATCCACCTGAAATGTAGGAGACACAGGTTCAATCAATCACTGGGTCCAGAAGATCCCCTGGAGAAGGCATTGGCTACCCACTCCAGTATTCTTGCCTGGAAAATCCCATGGACAGAGGAGCCTGGCAGGCTACAGCCATGGGGTTGCAAAGAGTTGAACACGACTTATCAAGTAAACCACAACCACCACCAAGGGACACAAACGTTCTACCATATATGTAACAGCAAGTTGCCAAACCACATGATCCCAGTTATATATACAAAGGCTATATAATCCCTTACTAGTGAGCACAAGAGCCCTGAACCATACATTTTGTTGCCATCTCCCCGAAGGCATGTTTCTCAACACTGGTTGCATTATCACATAACCCGAGGTGCTTAAAAAATAATGATAGGCAATTCCAACTCTGATCACCCCAGCCAGTGGGCCCAGACACCCTAGGTATCAACAGCTTTCAGGTGATTCTGATGTGCTTACAGGGTTGGGAACCGCTGACTGATGCAAAGGACTTTTCACTCCAGTAATTTACATGATATTCTGAGGGGTCCTGATATCACAGCACTTCAAGACCTGACAAGGCTAAAAAAAATTAATTTCGAATAAATGGACATATCGCATTTTAAACTTAGATTTCTATTTTTAGAAATAAGTTTTGAGTTTCAAATGAGTCAGGGCTAAGGTCAGGAAGAAGAGGAAGATAGGGAAAAAAAGGAAAAAGAGAATGCAACAGTAAATTTTTAATGACAAAGGAATTGTTCAGTTCAGTTCAGTCACTCAGTCATGTCTGACTCTTTGCAACCCCATGGATGGCAGCACACTAGGCATCCCTGTCCTTCACCAACTCTCAGAGCTTGGTCTAACTCATGTCCATCGAGTCAGGCCATCCAACCACCTCATCCTCTATTGACCCCTTCTCCTCCTGCCTTCAATCTTCCCCAGCATCAGGGTTTTTTCCAAGGAGTCAGTTCTTTGCATCAGGTGGCCAAAGGATTGGAGTTTCAGCTTCAGCATCTGTCCTTCCAATGAATATTCAGGACTGATTTCCTTTAGGATTGAGTGGTTTAATCTCCTGCAATCCAAGGGACTCTCAAGAGTTTTCACACCACAGTTCAAAACCATCAATTCTTCGGTGCTCAGCTTTCTTTATAGTCCAACTCTCACATCTATACATGGCTACTGGAACAACCACAGCTTTGACTAGACAGACCTTTGTTGGCAAAGTAACGTCTCTGCTTTTTAATATGCTGTCTAGGTTGGTCATAGCTTTTCTTCCAAGGAGCAAGCATCTTTTAATTTCATGGCTGCAATCATCATCTGCAGTGATTTTAGAGCCCAAAAGAATAGTCTCTCACTGTTTCCATTGTTCCTCCATCTATTTGCTATGAAGTGATGGGACTGGATGCCATAGATCTTCGTTTTTGAATGCTGAGTTTTAAGCCAGCTTTTTTACTCACCTCTTTCACTTTCATCAAAAGGCTCTTTAGTTCTTCACTTTCTGCCATAAGGGTTGGGTCATCTGCATATCTGAGGTTATTGATATTTCTCCCGGCAATCTTGATTCTAGCTTGTGCTTCATCCAGCCCGGCATTTTGAATGATGTATTCTACATAGAAGTTAAATAAGCAGGGTGACAATATACAGCCTTGATGTACTCCTTTCCCAATTTGGAACCAGTTTGTTGTTCCATGTCCAGTTCTAACTGTTGCTTCTTGATCTGCATACAGGTTTCTCAGGAGGCAGATAAGGTGGTCTGGTGTTCCCATCTCTTGAAGAATTTCCCATAGTTTGTTAGATGATACTAAAATTGAATGTCTATGACAATCTTGGGCATGTGAAAATGTGTTAGAGATTCATGCCCTTGTCTTCACACAATAAAACCCCTGACTTTGGTCTTTAGATACAGCAGCACCTCCTTTTGGGGTGATGACTGGCAGGTCGGAAGCAGGTCCTCTGGTAGGAAGTACAGTGACCCCTATTCTACACTAGTCTCACCCATTTCTCTGTTCCTCTTATTTTTTTTTTTCCATCTCTCTTGCTGCTGCTTCTTCTTCTCCTTCTTCTTCTTTGCATTCCTCTCTGCTTCTGCCTTTTCTTGGCCCCGTATTTTGTTCTCTCTTCTTCCTTCCCTTCTTTCTTCATCTCTCCAATCACTTCATTTCTTCTTCACCAATACCTACATCCTTAACATCTCAATTACACAATATTTTAAATTATTAGTTGTATTTAATGAACAAGCTTGACATTTCTTAGACTTTAGGGTGGGAAGTTGAACATATTATCTAGTTCTCTTTAAAATATATTTTAAATAATAAAATGTATTATTTTCTACTTTATACTTTCTACTAATAATTGAGGCAGTAGTTTCTGATAAAGAAGAAAACATGAAACAGAACTCCTTGTCCCATTGTAAGATATTGCTGATAAAGGAGGAGAAATGAACACTACATTTCATAGGAAGCTATCACAAGGGAATGTTCTTCATGCAAATTCTCATGATAAAGGTTTGACATTCTACATGGCATTAACATGATGGCTAGTTTTATAAATTAAAATGAGAAAAACAAGTTGATAACAATATGACACCATTCCCTAAATATAGGGAGGATTTAGGAGTAGGGAAATCAACACACACCCAGAGATTATCACCAGCCACAGACAGCTGTCAATGAATTTCAGTCTCAACAAAACACATTATCAAATGACAGCCTGGTTGACCAAAGAGAAATCACAACACCATTCCATACAAATTCTTAACCTTATATATTCATTTTGTCATTGTTTTTCTGTCTGTAATGGATTTCTTCAAATGAAGTCAATCTATGCCCAGGATTTCTTAAGAATGAATCTCAAAAAACATTTCTTCCAAAAATCCTTCCTTGACCTTCCCCCTATTTTCTTTCAATGATTTATTTTCTCGGGGTTTCCTTAGCCACCTACAATGTGCCAGGCACTTTGCTGGTTAGTTTCCCAACTTTCATTTTTAATTGCTGTAACAACTTTGTGATACAGACATTTGTAGCACCAATTTATAAATGAGAGAATTAAAGCTCGAAGATGTGAAGCAAACTGTCTGTATCACAATGCACATAAGCAGAGCTGGTATCCAAACTCATATGTTTAATTCTGATGCCAGTGTTCTTTCCACTTCCTGTACCAGTCTCACATCTCTCTTCCCAATGCCATCGTAAACTGATCATCTGTCATTTTAGTATTATCTTATTGTAACTTTGCATGGCCCAATTTTATCTTCTCATTTAGACTAAAACAGTAAAAAAAAAATTTTTTTTTTTTTTTAGAAAATCATATCCTAAACAGTGTAAGCAGTAGACATTACTAGACATTGTTAAGGAAAATCATCTACTTTGGGATATCGATTACCCTCCACCCCAGCTCATACATTTCAAGCTGAATGTTCACTATTCACTGTCTAGTAATCAGTGTTGCCCTTAAAACAGAAGAGTTCAGTAGAGAGTTAAGGATGTGACATGGAATTAACAACACTTGTTTTACAAATAAAGGTGGTACAGATAAAGCCTAAGACTGCATCCTTTTAAAATCATTTGGCAAAACTAATACAGTTATGTAAAGTTTAAAAATAAAATAAAATTAAAAAAAAAATAAAATAAAATCATTGCTTCATATTTCTGGGGTTCAAAACCCATCTGAAACCGTTTGAAGTCATGTCTTCCAATTCTGTATACATTTTGAGATAAACCTAAATAAAAACTTTAAACTATTCCTATTTAATTTTAACTGTTGTTGACCCATTGTTCCATCCTGCTGAAATCTTTTTAAAATTCTTAGTCTGCTAATGAATACGCTTACTACCCTCCCCAGGAAGCCAGCAACCCTTGTGTAGTGCCACTTCCCTAGTCCCCATCCCCCTGGGCCCCTCAACCTGTACTCTGGAAGCACTTCTGTTATTGTTCAATAGACTGTCAGCTACATGAGGAAAAGGTTGTTGTCTGCCTTGTTCACCAGTGAATCATGGGCTCTAGCACAGGGCCTGGCATGGTGTGGAGGCTCAGTATGTTGTGAATACATGAATGAATAAATGGGGAAAATAGGGATAGGAAAGAAAGTGAAAGTGAAAGTTGCTCAGTCGTGTCCGACTCTTTGCAATCCCACGGACTACAGAATCGATGGAATTCTCTAGGCCAGAATACTGGAGTAGGTAGCCTTTCCCTTTTCCAGGGGATCTTCCCAACCCAGGGATTAAATCCAGGTCTCCCGCATTGCAGGCAGATTCTTTACCAGCTGAGCCACAAGGGAAGCCCAAGAATACTGGAGTGAGTAGCCTATCCTTTCTCCAGTGGATCTTCCCGACCCAGGAACTGAACCGGAGTCTCCTGCACTGCAGGTGATTCTTTATCAACTGAGCTATCAGGGAAGCCCAACAGGGATAGGACTGAGACAGAACGGGAAGGAAGGCATCCTAGAGAAAGGAGAGAGGGGAGGACAGATTCACAGACCAGCAAGATGTGGAGTTTGGAATTTAAAGTGCTTTAGTTACAAGTTATGTCCTATCTCCGAGCCTCATATGTTTAACAGTAAAATGTCATAATAGCAACCTCGTGAGACTGACCTGGGAATGAAAGGAGGTGTGTGTGTGTTGTGTGTGTGTGCTCAGGCGTGCCCAACTCTTCCACTTCATGTACTGTAGCTTGTCAGGCTCTTCTGTCCATGGGATTTCCCAGGCAAGAATACTGGAGTGGGTTGCCATTTCTTTCTCCAGAGGATCTTCCTGACCCATGGATCAAACCTGCATCTCCTGCATCAGCATACAATGGCTCGTTACTTCTGAATCATCTGGGAAGCTGGAAAGGAGACGGTGGTGTATGTGCAAATATCTAGTGTCCAGAGTGTGACCCACTGCAGGTTGACAGGCTGCCCAGGTTTCCCTGGCTCTGCTATCAGGGCTGCAAGTGTCATCAAACAACAAGGTTACGTGACTTGGAGCCCTCTTGGGCCCCTGGAGTCTTTGGGCCTTGTCCTCTTTGTTTTGCCTCTCTTTCCAAATGAATCACTTCATCAAAATGAAACATCTACGAACACAGTATGCAAGGTTTGGATGATTCATCCAGCCCAGCTGCGGTCACTGTGAGAAACCCTGTGCCTTCAGGACAGTTACAAAGACTGAATAGTTTCTGCGGGGTTTTTGGTTTCAGTGTCATTTATTTTTGTATTTTCAAAGAGGAAGTGTGCAAGACATCATTATGTCAGCAGTGGGCAAAAGGCTGGTAGACTCTTAATAAGTGGACATACATGTTTACACTTCCCAAAGTTTCTCTTTCTGTCAAAAGGTCTAACTGGCTGTTGGTATCTCTAGGTTGGGTTATTTCTTCCCTTGATGGTAAGCTTAATAAAATACATTTTTAAGTTGTAGATGGAATTTTGAAAGCCTGTTTCTGCAAACCTCAGATTTGGCACCTTATTTTGCTTGTCAAATAAGATTTCTACTTAAAATAAATAAGTAACATCTAATCCTGGACACAGATTCACAAGTTAATTCCTTTCCTTTTCAAAACGGACCAATTAGCAAAACCCTATCTCTGCAGATTTCTGATAAAGCCTAAAAATCAAAACAAGTTGTATTCATCTTGAAAGGGTATAGCCATAAGAATAATCACATATTAAATAAAGTATTCAGATCATTGCTATATTTAATATTTCCCATATGATACATGGCCCTCCCGTACCTAAAAGAGAAAACATCATCTCCTAATTCAGTTTAGTCTGCTTAAATATATGATTTACCCAGACTTTGAGCAGCTTTGATGTCTCAGAAGCTGCCCTTTATTTGGAATTCCCTGCCTTTAATCCCTTCTTGGTTGCCACACCCCCACGTACTGCCTATTTTTGACAAGGGGGCGATGAGAACATGGGTGAGGCTGACTGGCGTGGCCTGAGGGCCTCAAGAGGCTCCTCCAGCAGCAGCGATAAAGGAACGCTAGACATTCCATTAGGAACACTGAAATAGCTGCCTAGCAGTCCCCTGTCATTTGTTCTAACCACACTGAATGACTAAGGTTTTCACTCTACGGGCTGTATTTAGTTTTCTCTTCCTCACATTTTTACATATACTAAACAGCTGGTTTCAGCTTTGAATAGTTCTCACTTCATAAATCCTAATGTTTAAGGTCTATATAGAAGGTTCCTAACACACTATTGGAGCTGCCAAAAGAAAACCAATTTTGTCACTGAAGAGTACTGATCTAGCAGGTATGTATGTGTCTCACTAGGATCACAGGTGACTTGTTCAAAATCAAACAATGAAAGATCTCATCCAGAAGAACAGTGTCTGTGACTTTTTCCACATCAAACGATTTAGCAATATTTTCATCTGAAAGTACTTTTCCAATTAAACTGGATTCCACACACGTCACAGAAGTTTACAGTCCTGCCAGTTGCCCTTCTGCTGACTTTCCCCCAAAATGACATTCATAATGATGGTCTACAAGTAACATACTGTCCTTCATAATCACCAAAGAAACAGTACCTGTATTTGGGTCAATTTTTATATTGTTGATGTTGTTCAGTCGTTCAGTCATGTCCAACTCTGTGATTCCATGAACCACAGCACACCAGGCATTCCTATCCTTCACCATCTCCTGGAGCTTACTCAAACTCATGTCCATTGAGTCAGTGATGCCATCCAACCATCTCATCCTCTGTCCTCTCCTCCTGCCCTCAGTCTTTCCCAGCATTAGGCTCTTTTCCAATGAGTCAGCTCTTCACATCAGGTGGCCAAAGTATTGGAGTTTCAGTTTCAGCATCAGTCCTTCCAATGAATATTTGGGGTTGATTTCCTTTAGGATTGACTGGTTTGATCTCCTTGCTGTCCAAGGGACTCTCAAGAGTCTTCTCCAATACCACAGTTCAAAAGCATCAATTCTTAGGCACTCAGCTTTCTTTATGGTCCAACTCTTACATCTGTACATGATTACTGGAAAATAGCTTTGACTATACAGATCTTTGTTGGCAAAGTAATATGTCTATGTCTATATTTATATATTTATTTAATTTTTACATTAAAATATAAGTATATAAATATAGACATATTAGTTTGATTAACTTTATCTGATCTCTTTTCAATTGTGTTAGTTAACTAGGCCTACAGTAATACTAAAGGAGCTGAATATACACTCAACAAAAGCAAAAGGATTAACTTTCAAAATTAATTTTCAAACCTGGTTTCAGGGAGTGCCAAGGTCTGATTGCACCTCAGGCCTGTTGCCAGCCCTGAGCTGTAACTGCTCTGGTGTTTGGACCTGAACAGGTGAGGGACCTAAGAAACTCCCCTGGGTGGATGATGTGTATTTCATCAACGGTGCCCCTGCCTGTCCAGCCTCCCCAGGAAGGCTCCTGCTGGCCTGGGGAGGTGCCAAGGCTCCATTCAACAGCGCTTCCATTTTGTCAACAGGTTTCTTACAGATCACTGCCAGTCACCTTGGCTCCATACTCTTCATCTATTAACACGGTTTACTTACATTCCTTCTGAACCCATTAACATTTAAACCATTTTTAAAAAATGTAGGTAACATTTTTTCTTTCAGGTTTTTAAAACCTTCTATTTCTGTTCCCATGGTAATTGCAGCTTCCTAACTTTATGGATGTGAGAGTTGGACTGTGAAGAAAGCTGAGTGCCGAAGAATTGATGCTTTTGAACTGTGGTGTTGGAGAAGACTCTTGAGAGTCCCTTGGACTGCAAGGAGATCCAACCAGTCCATTCTAAAGGAGATCAGCCCTGGGTGTTCATTGGAAGGACTGATGCTAAAACTGAAACTCCAATACTTTGGCCACCTCATGTGAAGAGTTGATTCATTGGAAAAGACTCTGATGCTGGGAGGGATTGGGGGTAGGAGGAGAAGGGGACGACAGAGGATAAGATGTCTGGATGGCATCACCGACTTGATGAACATGAGTTTGAGTAAACTCCGGGAGTTGGTGATGGACAGGGAGCCCTGGCGTGCTGCAATACATGGGGTTGCAAAGAGTCGGACACAACTGAGCGACTGAACTCAGTCGAAATGAACTGAACTGAACTGATTTGAACTTTAAACCACTTCTCAACTTACAATTGTTGCTGCTTTTACATTTATCAGATCAGAATTAGTTCAAATGACTGAAAAAATTCTCCTTAAGCCTAATCATGACAACCACATCAACAAATGTGATGGCAGAAATGAAATGATGACCTCTTGATTTCAACCCATCTATCCAGGGTGATCCAGACTGAGATTTCAATAAAGAATAATTTGTTTACATATTAAAAATTTTAAGTTGAAAGTAAATAGAGAAGTTTCTGTATTTGAGCCACAATGTTTGCAGTGAAAATAAAGAACTCAATCCTTATGCCAATCTCAAATATATTTAGAATACAAAATGATGGTGCTTAGAGACTTACTATAAAGCTAAAGGTTAGAGAATTTTTTTAAAATGACTCTAGAAGATGAGAAAAACAGATGAAGTGCTAAAGGTTTAAGAACAGTGCTAAAGGACAGATGAAGGAAAAGGTTCCAGACAGAAAATTAATATCACCAGTTATTAAACTTTTTGATTAGAAGTGACAATGATTATATCATTAGAGATGTTCATTAAGGCAATCTGAACTCTGGAGCTGGAAGAGAGGTGCAAGGTCTGACCTGCAGATGTAGATGTGGGAATCGTCCCTTTGAAATTGGTAATAAAAGCCATGAATGGGAACAAAATCTTGGGGAACACAGAGCTGGGGCAAGGAATAAGATTTGCTAGCAAAGGCATCAGTAAAAATGGTCAACAGAAGCAGGGGAATACACTGCCAATACAGTGCCAAGTCAACACAAGAAGAACTTTAATAAGTAGGCTGCTGCTGCTGCTAAGTCGCTTCAGTCGTGTCCGACTCTGTGCGACCCCATAGACAGCAGCCCACCAGGCTCCCCCGTCCCTGGGTTTCTCCAGGCAAGAATATTGGAGTGGGTTGCCATTTCCTTCTCCAATGCATGAAAGTAAAAGTGAAATCGCTCAGTCGTGTCCAACTCCTAGCGACCCCATGGACTGCAGCCTACCAGGCTCCTCCATCCATGGGATTTTCCAGGCAAGAGTATTGGAGTAGGTTGCCATTACCTTCTCCAATAAGTAGGCAGAGACCAGTAAACTCAGAAGTTTTTTCTCATTTGCTCTACCATGGACTGAATGCTAAGCACTGAAGCTTAGCACTGAATGTGACTAACACCAGGGCAGCTGCCTCAGAGCCTTAGAGCTCAAATATCACTGGAGAGGGATAAACCAAAATGGGGTGGGGATGATGGGTTGATTTGAAAAAAAAAAAAAGTGTAGATTATCATTAAAAAATAACTTGTAGGTAACTTATATAATCTATGAGCATCACCAACAAATGATTTTACCCTTATTTTTATGGATTGAGATTATGTCATCATGAAAGTCATAAATTTTATTAAGAAGGATGTTGGTTATTGTTATCAGAATCTGCCAGTCTTTTTAGTTCCACACAAGAGGGCAACAGAAACAAAGCAGTGAGGCCAAATATCAGTTTGAACATCTCTGGGAATTTGCATTTAACAAGAAAAGATCATCATTGTAAATATATTTTCCAATTTGTAACAGCTGAGACTCATAAATGGCAATGGTATGGCATATAACAGCTGACAGATTATCAGCATGTGTTGGCAAGAGCCCTTTGGCTATTAAAAGATAATTAAAACTCACTATAATCTTCTAGCTGCTTCATTTAGTCATTTTGTTTTATATGCATGTGATAAGACTGATTCATTTGAAATGAACAGCTCCCCCTCATCAGCTTCTCGGGTTAAGCTGGTGAGCAATAGTCCCTCATCTGCAAGTATCTTTCCAGCTTCAAAATTTATTCAAAGCATCATCCTCTGGCTGTAGCATCGATGGTTCCAGTTACCAAGGAGAACTGGGTTCAGCCTTCATCTGGCATAGTTAAAGCAATAATTATTAAGCAATAGCCAACCCTATTTTGTCATTGAAGTAAATGCTTTCATAACCATCTTCTTAAAAAATAGATGTACCATAGAGCAGTTGTTCTTTGTTTTTGATTAAGAAAAAAAAAAATAAAGAGAGCAAGTTTTTTAACTGAATTTCAGTTAAACTTGGAAATAGCTTAATGACTATGAAGACCAATAATACAGGAGCACATTATCTCAAGGGACCATGAACCTTCCATCACAGGGATTAGGAATTTTAAAAAAGGAACGTAGAGGAAGGCAGTAAAGGACAGTCTTTTTAGTATGCACTGTTTAGACTGTTTAGCTAAAAGGAGTAAGGATGGATTAGCACTGTTTCTAAGTGTGGGGTAGAATATTCTGAGAACTATTCTTGCAGGTTTCAATGAAAGATTTTCAACTTAATTCTATGTGTGTGTGTGTTTTTTCTACACAAGGACCAAATAGAGGCACATACACTTTTACGGCCAGACTGAATTAGAGGAGTGCTCCTGTGACCGGGGATTATCTGTGCAGGGTTATTACAGAGCCACGGCGACAGATGCAGGTCTCTGCTTCCACAAGGAAAGCAAGGTTTCTTCTTACTTTGATGTTCCAAGAACAGCCTGGGCTTTTGCATACCTCGAGGCACATCAGATTTTTCTTCTGTAAACTTCTTTC